>NC_133147.1:47778261-47892324 GCF_048418815.1 Hemitrygon akajei | reverse complement strand
ATCATCCAGGAACTGTGAGGTTCGAATGAAATGCCCTCCTCCCCCACCCCTCTGCACACCTCCGCGCTCCTCCTGCACCGGGACCACCCTCCACCCCTAACGCCTGACCCCCCGTTCTCGTCTCAGCCAGACTCTGCCGAGTTCTTGATTCATCGGGGTGTCGAAGTTTTACCGGGATGAGGCAGGAGAATGGGGTCGGGAGGGGAAGTAAATCAGCCAGGATTGAACAGTGGGGCAGAATGGCCTTACATGAGCAACACAGGGTCTCAGCGGTGGGAATAGGCAGAACGAGTCAGCAGAGACTAGATGGGCCGAAGGTGCTTGTTTCTGTGATCTCTGACTCTCAGACTATAAAGCTGGCCGTGAACTTGTGTCAGACACGCTCCCTCGCCGTCTCCAAATCCTAACTGCTTGGCTCACCCTGTGGATGCACCGCCCCCCCCCCCGCCCCATCGGTACCGCCAGACTTCCCCATGATCTGGCGATTTCCCCCATGATCTTCCCCTTTTCACCAACACACAGAGCCACCGGGGGCGACCTCTTCGACTGGATCCTGGAGCAGGGTTCCTACACGGAGAAGCACGCCAGTGACGTTATCCGGCAGCTCCTGGAGATCGTGTCATACCTACACGGATTACGCATTGTTACACAGGAACATCAAGGTGAGATTATTCACTGTCCGGGTATCTGTATCCATCAGGGGGGGATCTGTACACTGACCGGTGTCTCTCTGTCCCTCTCTCTCATGGGGAGATCTGTACACTGACCATAATCTCTCAGTCCCTCTCTCTCTCAGGGGGGAGATCTGTACACTGACCGGTGTCTCTCAGTCCCTCTCTCTCTGGGGGGAGATCTGTACACTGACCGGTGTCTCTCAGTCCCTCTCTCTCAGGGGGAGATCTGTACACTGACTGGTGTCTCTCAGTCCCTCTCTCTCAGGGGAGATCTGTTCACTGACCGGTGTCTCTCAGAGGGAGATCTGTACACTGACCGGTGTCTCTCAGTCCCTCTCTCTCTGGGGGAGATCTGTACACTGACCGGTGTTCTCTCAGTCCCTCTCTCTCAGGGGGAGATTTGTACACTGACGGTGTCTCTCAGTCCCTCTCTCTCTGGGGGAGATCTGTACACTGACCGGTGTCTCTCAGTCCCTCTCTCTCAGGGGGAGATCTGTACACTGACCCGGTGTCTCTCAGTCCCTCTCTCTCAGGGGGGAGATCTGTACACTGACCGGTGTCTCTCAGTCCCTCTCTCTCAGGGGGAGATCTGTACACTGACCGGTGTCTCTCAGTCCCTCTCTCTCTGGGGGAGATCTGTACACTGACCGGTGTCTCTCAGTCCCTCTCTCTCTGGGGGAGATCTGTACACTGACCGGTGTCTCTCTGTCCCTCTCTCTCAGAGGGAGATCTGTTCACTGACAGGTGTCTCTCAGTCCCTCTCTCTCAGAGGGAGATCTGTACACTGACCGGTGTCTCTCAGTCCCTCTCTCTCAGGGGGAGATCTGTACACTGACCGGGTGTCTCTCAGTCCTCTCTCTCAGGGGGAGATCTGTACACTGACCGGTGTCTCTCAGGTCCCTCTCTCTCAGGGGGAGATCTGTACACTGACCGGTGTCTCTCAGTCCCTCTCTCTCAGGGGGAGATCTGTACACTGACCGGTGTCTCTCAGTCCCTCTCTCTCAGGGGGAGATCTGTATCCTGATCAATGTTGGTCAGTCCATCTCCCTGGGGGGGTGTGAATATATCAGTACTCTGACAGGCGTCCGGGGTTGTTGAACGAGAGCCGATAATCTTCTCTCTCTCTGTTCCAGCTGGAGAACGTGATGTATCACAGCACCAAGAACCCGTCCAAGGTGGTGATCGGTGACTTTCACCTCGCGCGCTTCGAGAGCGGCACGCTCACTGACCCGTGCGGGACCCCGGAGTACCTGGGTGGGTGGATGTTGTGTAGGAGAGGCTGCAACTCCTCGGCACCCACGCTCACTCAGTCTCTCACTCACTCTCTCTCTCTCTCTCTCTCTGTCTCACTCAGATTCTCACTATCTCTCACTCACTCTCACTCTCTGTCTCTCTCTTACTCTCTCCCTTTCTCACTCTCTCTCTGTCTCTCTCACACTCTCACTCTCTCTCTGTCACTGTCTCTCTCTCTCACTCTCACTCACTCTTTCTCACTCTGTCTCTCTCACTTTGTCACTCTCTCTCTGTCTTGTCTCTCTCACTCTCACTCTCTCTGTCTCTCACTCTCTCTCACTCAGTCTCTGTCTCTCTCACTCTGTCACACTCTCTCTGTCTCTCTCACTCTCAGTCACTCTCTCACTCTGTGTGTGTGTCTCTCTTTCTCTCTCTCTCAGTCACTCTCTCACTCTCACACAATAGGTTTCAAAGGTACATTTAATGTCAGAGAAATGTATGTAATATACATTGTGAAATTCTTCTTCTTCGCAAACATCCACAGAAACAGAGGAGCCCCAGAGAATGAATGAGGTTTAACGTTAGAACCCCAAAGCCCCCCAGCACCCCCCTCCCACAACACAGTCTGCAGTAAGGCATTGACCCCTCCTCACCCCCCCAGCACAAAAGCATCGGCACCCTCCCCCCCCACCGAGCACGCAAGCGTGCAGCAGAGCATCAGTAAAGACACAGACTTGCAGCAGCCAAAGACGACTCGTTCACCCGGTACCACAGGCTCTCTCTCTCCCTGATAAAGGAAAAGGATGTGTCCCCGTCTCACAGCGAGAGGGGGAGACGTAACATACCACTGGCTGATTTACGATGCATCGCTGCTTCCGAGCTCTGTACCAAGAGGATCGGCATCAGAAAGGCTCCGGGCAAACCCCCCCAGCTAAACCGCTGCTCCCGATGTTCCGTGTCCTCCTGCGACGCCTCAGTCGGGGAATCAGCCCGTCCCCGGAGCCACGAGGAACAGGAACCCTGAGGATGCGCTCGTCTTCCAGGCCGCGTCCTTGGGATATCAGAACTCAGCCTTCCGCAAGGCCCCGAGAGCGGGCCCCGTTCCCGCAAAGGGACTGAAGTCAGAGCGTAACTCCAGGTCAGGGTCTTCCAAAGAACCTTGAAAAGGAAAAGATAGAAATAGAGCTGTTTCCCAAGATACAAGCAAAGGAGTCGCCCTTTAGCCCCACCTTGACTTCGCTCACACTTGCTCATGCACAATCACACTCTCACTGACAGAATCTCACAAACGGACAGAATCTCTCACAGATTACACTCTCCCCCTGTCAACAACATCACAAACATCTTTTCATACATACAATCTCAGGTGCAGTCTCTCTCAACACGAACACTCCCACAGTTACAATCAACACAGCAGACACAGTCACAATTGAAACAGGCAGACACGCAGAAACAATCAACACAGGCAATCACACACAGTCAAAATCTAAACAGACACACACAGTGTGACAGTCGATACAGGCAGACACACATGGTGTTACAGTCAATACAGGCAGACATACACACAGTGTGACAGTCGACACAGGCAGACTCACAGATATAATTGACACAGGCAGTCGCACATAGTCACAGTCAAAACAGGCAGACTCTCACACCGTGTTACAGCCGATACAGGCAGACACACACTGCACGAACAGGCTGAGCCAGAGACTCCTGCCTGTGTTGTGTGGGGAGGGGGTGGGTGGTGGGGGTTCTGCTCCCTTCAGAGCAACACGAGGAAGTAACTGCCCCTGTCACCACCCTGCGTCCCCCCCCAACCCACCCACCTCGCCCATCAACCCAGAAAGTTCACCCTTCCCAAACCCAGGCTAACCTCTGTTTGCCTCCTTCCCCCTTGCCGACAGCTCCAGAGGTGGTGGCGCGCCATCGGTACGGACGTCCCGTGGACTGCTGGGCAGTGGGCGTCATCATGTACATCCTGTGAGTATGTGGTTCCAAAGATCTCCGTTTTCCCACCCTCTTCTCAATGAGGATGCACCGACACCAAGGGGGGGGCAACAGCGGGTGGGGTGAGCGACTCATTTCCTGTCATGCCGAGGATGTACCTCCCCCTGCACACAGGGACAGTCTCTGCTTGCCCTGGTGGGGTTGGTCCAATGCATTCCACATCCGCCGCATGACCTCTCCCCCCCATCTACAGGTCAGGAGTGAGACCGGAGGCTCCCCATTGACCAGGTGGAGTTAGTCCGTGCACTCCACATCTGCTGCATTAACCTCTCCCCTGATCTACAGGTCAGGAGTGAGACCGGAGGCTCCCCATTTACCCGGGTGGAGTTAGTCCGTGCACTCCACATCCGCCACATTACCGCTCCCCCATCTACAGGTCAGGAGTGAAACTGGACATTCCCCACTGACCCGGGTGGAGTTAGTCCGTGCACTCCACATCCGCCACATTACCGCTCCCCATCTAACAGGTCAGGAGTGAAACTGGACATTCCCCACTGACCCGGGTGGAGTTAGTCCGTGCACTCCACATCCGCCACATTATCGCTCCCCCATCTACAGGTCAGGAGTGAAACTGGACATTCCCCACTGACCCGGGTGGAGTTAGTCCGTGCACTCCACATCCGCCACATTACCTCTCCCCTGATCTATAGGTCAGGAGTGAGACGGGACCTTATCCCCTTGCCTGCCTCCCACAATTTTCTGTGGGCACTCTCTCCTCACCCTGCCTATCTCAGTTCCCTCCTCACCGCCCCTCCCACAGCACAGCACTCCCTCACTGCCCCCATCCTCACTACTGAGGGACCGAGGGACGGGGTGTGTAATGAGGAAGTTCTATTCATTGCCCCACTCCTCCTGTGGCTCCAGGCTGTCCGGGAACCCTCCCTTTTATGATGATTCGGACGATGAGTGCGAACGACCGGGCGATATTCCGCAAGATCCTGGACGGAGACTTCGACTTTGATGCGCCGTACTGGGAGGATATTTCGGCAGCCGGTGAGGAGAGAGGGGCGGGAGGACCCCGCGGTCGACCGGGGCGGGCGGAGTCAGGGGAGGGGCGGGGGCTTATTCATGGGAAAGGGGAGGGTGGGGCATGGGCACCTGTCAGTGGGAGGGGCTTACAACAAGAGGTGTGGCCAACAGAGAGGTGGGTGAGGGAGGAAGCAGAGGGGAGAGGGTGGTCTCGCTCTCTGTGTCTCCTCACTAACCCTCCAGCGATCTGCCTTTCAGCCAAGGAACTGGGTGTGCCAGCTGATGGAGGTGGACCAGGAGGCGAGGATCACCGCCTCTCAGGCCCTGGAACACATCTGGTGAGTGTCTGTGGGGCCTGACCTCCCTTCCCTCTCTCCGTCCATCGGTCTGTGTTGGTGACAGCCACTCCTCTTCCCCCCTCCAACCCCATCACTCACTCACACCCTCCCTCTCCCACTCTCCCCTCCCCCCTCCCCCCCCTATCCCCCACCATCCCCATCACTCACTCCACCACCCACACCCACACTCCCCACCCCCCCTCCCACCCTACCCCCCTCATACCCACCACTCACTCACCACCCCTCCCACTCCCACACACCCCCTCCCCCCTCCACCCCATCACACCTCACTCACACCCCACCCTCCCACTCTCCCCACCCCCCCCTCATCCCCATCACTCCACACACCCTCCCTCTCCCCACACTACCCCCCCCTCCCACCCCATCCCCCTCACCCCCATCACCCACCACACCCTCCCACTCCCACTCAACCCCACCCCCACCCACCCTATCCCCCTCATACCCATCACTCCACTCACACCCTCCCTCACCACTCTACCCTCCTCCTCCCACCCTAACCCCCCTCATCCCATCCTCACTCACACACACCCACCCTCTCCCCCTCACCCCTCCCTCTTCCACCCTATCCCCCTCCAACCCCATCCACTCACTCACCCTCCCTCTCCCACTCTACCCTCCCCTCCCACTCTATCCCCCTCATACCCATCATCACTCACACCCACACCTCCCTCTCCCACTCTCCCCTCCCCTCCCACCCTATCCCCCTCCATCCCCATCACTCACTCACACTCTCCCTCTCCCACTCTCCCCTCCCCTTCCACCCTATCCCCCTCCATCCCCATCACTCACTCACACCCTCCCTCTCCCACTCTCCCCCTCCCCTCCCCACCCTATCCCCCTCCAACACCATCACACACACACTCACCCTCCCTTTCCCACTCTACCCTCCCTCTTCCACCCTATCCCCCTCCATCCCCATCACTCACACACACTCACACTCACTCTCCCACTCTCCCCTCCCTCTTCCACCCTATCCCCTCCATACCCATCACTCACTCACACACAACCCTCCCTCTCCCACTCTACCTTCCCTCTTCCCCCACAAACACTCCATCTCTCCACTCCTCCCTCCATCCTCCTCTCGCTCTCCTCTCACACACACACACTCACTCACACTCACACACACACACACACACACACACACACACACACACACACACACACACACACACACACACACACACACACACACACACACACACACACACACACACACACACCTTCCCTCTCTTCCTCCCCGCCCTCTCCATCCCTCTTCCTCCCAATGCCCCCTCCAACCCCATCACTCACACACACTCACCCTCCCTCTCCCACTCTACCCTCCCCTCTTCCCCTCCCCCACAAACACTCCATCTCTCGACTCCTCCCTCTATCCCCCTTGCTCTCTCTCACACACACGCCCTCTCTCCCCCCCCCCTCCCTCCCCTTACACACCCTCCTCTCCCCCCTCCCCCTTCACCTTCCACTCCCTCTCCCCTTCCCTTTTACCCAGGGCTGCAATGCCTAATGTGAGGAGGCATAATTTTAAGGAGACTGGAGGGAAGTATAGGCGGGGGAGATGTCAGCGGTTAGGCTTTTTACACAGAGTCCCGGGTCTGTCTAACAGGCTAAAATTATTCTCTGAACGGTGGCCGATTAGGAAAAAGGGGAGATGCAACGAGACCTGGGTGTCATTGTACACCAGTCATTGAAGGTGGGCATGCAGGTACAGCAGGCGGTGAAAAAGGCAAATGGTATGTTGGCATTCATAGCAAAAGGATTTGAGTACAGGAGCAGGGAGGTTCTACTGCAGTTGTACAAGGCCTTGGTGAGACCGCACCTAGAATATTGTGTGCAGTTTTGGTCCCCTAATCTGAGGAAAGACTCAGACCTTCTAATCAGAGAAGGTTCACCAGATTGATTCCTGGGATGGCAGGACTTTCATATGAAGAAAGACTGGATCGACTAGGCTTATACTCACTGGAATTTAGAAGATTGCTGGGGGATCTTATTGAAACATATAAAATTCTAAAGGGATTGGACAGGCTAGATGCAGGAAGATTGTTTCCGATGTTGGGGAAGTCCAGAACGAGGGGTCACAGTTTAAGGATAAAGGGGAAGCCTTTTAGGACCGAGATGAGGAAAAACTTCTTCATACAGAGAGTGGTGAATCTGTGGAATTCTCTGCCACAGGAAACAGTTGAGGCCGGTTCATTGGCTATATTTAAGAGGAAGTTAGATATGGCCCTTGTGGCTAAAGGGATCAGGGGATATGGAGAGAAAGCAGGTACAGGGTTCTGAGTTGGATGATCAGCCATGATCATACTGAATGGCGGTACTGAAGGCAACTGAAAAGAAAGACCAACCCACAACGTGCAGAGGGAGAGGGGGGAAAACACAAATCATGCAGACAGTAGAAGCAAGTAACAGCTTTACAAACCAGACTGAGCCCATGGACCCGGAGCCCGGGGCAGCCTGGTGTAGGCCCAAAGCCTCAGTCTCAGTTCCTCTCACAACGGACAAATCGCTGTGAAGCCCTCACAGCCTCAGCACTGAGGAGGGAGGGGTAAATGTCACAGAAGGGCGAGTGGAATCAGTCCGACCCTCGCCTCCAGTCCCGACACCCCGTCTTTTCAGTCCACCTGGGCGGTGTGTAAATGGTCCAAACACCGTGTCGGGGCCCAGGCTGGGACCCGGGGCGGGCCGCTGCGATGCGCTCTGTGCCTGAACCTCACCGCCACCACCGCGTTCCAGCCCGTACTCGATCTTCCCAAATCGGCTCGCACTCCCCCGCACCGACTCCCATCCCGTTCGCTCGTTCCGACCCCGTCTCCGTCTCGAACAGGCCTGGACCTGGCTCTGAACTCTCCTCACTCTGTACTGCACCCGCACAGCTCAGCCCTCGCCTCCTCATTGCTTACAGTGATAACTCACCGCGAAGCTCCGCAGAGGAAGTGTTATTAATCATCAAAGTTCCTGCTTCATGAACTGCCAGTCGGTTGTCACCCGACCTTAGTAGCGACGACGCCTGACACCAGAAGGCACGACGGGGGTAAAGCGGAGGGCGATGTGGGAGGGAGGGGATAAATTGATCATCGGGGTAGGCTAAAGGGTCAGCATAGCGCAATGGGCCCAAAGGGCCTGTACCGTTCTGTGTTCTTGCTGTTGCAGGATCGCTGGGAAACGCAGCTCTTGAAAAGAACCTCCAGCTCGGCGTCTGCACCCAAATTAAGAAAAACTTCGCCAAAGCAAAGTGGAAGGTCTGTACCAGCTGGGGGACGGGGTACCCCCTCATTCTCCCCTGCTCAGTGCCCCAGATCACAGTCCCCGGCGGGCCGAATCAAACGATAACCCCTCCAGAGCCTGCTCAAAGGACCCCTCGCTCCCTCGAAGCCCTCCGTTTCTCCACCGTTCCCGTGCCTGCCTCTCGGATCCGTCCGCCTCTTCCTCCACCCTCAGTAGGTGGTTGTACACCACGATCCACGTGTGTGAACGGAAGTCCACCTCTGACATTCCCCACTGTGATTTCCTCCGGTCACCTGAACATCACGCCCACCCGTCCCCACCCCGGATTAGCCACTGCCGACTTTTGTCCCGGCTGGCATGTGGAAGGGAAAGGTTCTGAGGGGTAAGGAGATCTGGATCAGCATGGACTGTTCGGGCTGAAGGGCCAGCTTCCGCGCTGTAGGGTGAAATGCCCATTTCCCCTCCGTAGGTGCTGCCCGGCCGGCAGTTCCTCCAGATCAGCAGCATCTTCATTCTCTGTTGTGTCAGACTGCGCCATTGCTGCCCCCTGGTGGAGAGGCGGTGTACTGCAGTTAACCTACTTCATGATACCGCCTCTTTCTTTTTTAGCCCTGGCGTTCTCAATCTGTGGTGACCACTTTTTTTTTGTGTTTATGATAAATTTTAGTAACAGTAGCTGAGACATCAGAAACTACAGATGCTGGGGTCCAGAGTAAAGAGCAAGCTGTCAGAGGAAGGCAGCAGGTCGAGCAGCTCCTGTGCACGGTGAGGGACAGTCGTCCTGCTCCCTCCCCTCCGCAGAGGCGGTTTGACCCACTGAGTTCCTGCAGCAGTTTGTTCTTTACTGTACACTTGCAATGATGTCTGGGATACACCCTGTGTTAAACACATGTCATGGGGGAGTGTGTGATGGGACGGTGTGGAGGGAGCTTCACTCTGTGTCTGACCCCAGGAGTGTGCGATGGGACGGTGTGGAGGGAGCTTCACTCTGTGTCTGACCCCGGGAGTGTGTGATGGGACGGTGTGGAGGGATATTCACTCTGTGTCTGACCCTGGGAGTGTGTGATGGGACGGTGTGGAGGGAGTTTCACTCTGTGTCTGACCCTGGGAGTGTGTGATGGGACGGTGTGGAGGGAGATTCACTCTGTGTCTGACCCCGGGAGTGTGTGATGGGACGGTGTGGAGGGAGTTTCACTCTGTGTCTGACCCTGGGAGTGTGTGATGGGACGGTGTGGAGGGAGTTTCACTCTGTGTCTGACCCTGGGAGTGTGTGATGGGACGGTGTGGAGGGAGCTTCACTCTGTGTCTGACCCCGGGAGTGTGTGATGGGACGGTGTGGAGGGAGATTCACTCTGTGTCTAACCCCGGGTGTGTGTGATGGGATGGTGTGGAGGGAACTTCACTCTGTGTCTGACCCCGGGAGTGTGTGATGGGACGGTGTGGAGGGAGCTTCACTCTGTGTCTGACCCCGGGAGTGTGTGATGGGACGGAGTGGAGGGAGATTCACTCTGTGTCTGACCCCGGGAGTGTGTGATGGGACGGTGTGGAGGGAGATTCACTCTGTGTCTGACCCCGGGAGTGTGTGATGGGACGGTGTGGAGGGAGATTCACTCTGTGTCTGGCCCCGGGGAGTGTGTGATGGGACGGTGTGGAGGGAGATTCACTCTGTGTCTGACCCCGGGAGTGTGTGATGGGACGGTGTGGAGGGAGCTTCACTCTGTGTCTGACCCCGGGATTGTGTGATGGGACGGTGTGGAGGGAGTTTCACTCTGTGTCTGACCCCGGGAGTGTGTGTTGGGACGGGTGTGGAGTGGGATTCACTCTGTGTCTGACCCCGGGAGTGTGTGATGGGACGGTGTGGAGGGTGTATTCACACTGTGTCTGACCCCGGGAGTGTGTGTTGGGACAGTGTGGAGGGAGATTCACTCTGTCTGACCCCGGAATGTGTGATGGGACGGAGTACAGGGAAATTTACTCTGTGTTTGTCTCCCGTACAGAAGGCAATCCGTGCCACCACGATGATGCACCGTCTTCGAACCGCGGAGCAGAACCACCCGTCTGGCAGAGACTCTACCCACCGGGACCCAGAGCAGGTCGACCAAGGGGTGGAGGGGACTCTGCAGACTCCCTCACTGCGAGAACAGGGAGATCCCGCACAGAGGGCGGGCACTCATACAGAAAGGAGAGTGCAAGGCGACTGAGCACCTGTGCAGGACAGGTTGGGTGGGGCAGGTGTAGTGAGAGAGTCAGGGCAAGGGAAGAGAGGGGTGGGCATGTTAGTGGGGAGAGGGAGGGACAGGGGTTAGGAGGAAGAAAGAGTTTGGGGAAGAGGAGAAAGTGAGGGAAGAGGGGATGAGAGTTAGGGTAAGGGAAGAGGTTGGGGGAAGGGGAGAGAGAGAGGAGAGGGGGCAAGAGTGTTTGTGGAAGGGGAAAGAGTGGGAGGAGATAGAGTTAGGGCAGTGGTTCCCAAAATTTTTCGGGTAAATGTCCCCTTGGCTCTTAGACCTCCTCAGCGTCCCTTCCCCCTTTCCAGCCGGAAAATAGAAACCATAAATAATTCTGAATTACGGTGCACAGACAGAAAAAAAATGGGGAACGCAAATTCAAAGCAGCAACAAATAATTGCAAGAATTGTTGAAATCTATTTAAAGCAGAAATAAAATTCTATCTTTATTTAATTAATTCTGGTGTGTACATTGGTCACCCACCTATTCACTCCTCCATTGGTGTTTCACCCTTCGAAGAGATGGATGGGCTTGGTGCAGAGGCACCAGCTTCTCAGCACCAGGGTGAGCGTCAGTCAAAGGTGAAATGTTAAAGGGGAACGTGAGGGGAAACGTCTTCACTCGGAGGGTGGTGAGAGGGTGGAACGAGCTGCCAGCGCATGTTTAAGGGAAGTTTGGATAGGTACATGGATGGGCGGGGGATGGAGGTCGATGGGAGTAGGCTTGGCACGGACTAGATGGGCCAAAGGGCCTGTTTCTCTGCTATGACTACGAGTCCCAGATTCCCACATTCAGCAATTTGCAATCCGTGTCATTGCTTTGGGAGACGGCACTGAAACTGCGCTCGGCTAAATTTGATGTTGGAAACACCTCGACCCTTTTCCACAATGGAGAATAGTGTTCAGAGATTTCTTTCGGGCAACCAAAAGTTTTGATATGATTCTTTTGAGCTTCGGCTTTTGAGATGAGATCAGTTCTTCCTCCACCCTCTTAGTTAATTCCTCATCACAAGCTTTCAGCAGTGGATTAATTACCCAGTCTGGAACTTGGATCGAGAGAAGATCGTGAAATCTCTCGGACACGTTTTTATGCGGCTCAGCCAGACAGGCATCGTCTACCCGAAGATCACGACTTGGAAATCTGTCTTCCAGCTCGGAGAGGCTCGTAAACTGGAAAAGGTTGGGACAGCCAACGTTGCACTTAACTCAAAGTTCAAAGTAAAATTTATTATCGAAGTTCATATACGTTTCGATATACAACCCCGAGGTTTATCTTTTGAGGGCGTACACAGCAAATCTATAGAATAGTAACTATAAAATGAAAGATCAAGTAAAGTGAGGAAGACAACAAATGTTGTAAATGTAGAAGTGTAGAAAACAACAAACTTTGCAAATGTAAATAAACAGCAATAATTGTCAAGAACGTGGGATGATAAAGAGTCCCTGAAAGCGGGATCAGTGGTTGTGGAGACATCTCAATGGATGGGGCAAGCGAGTCCTGAAGAAGGGTCTCAGCCCCAGACATCGACATTTCCTGCCTGACCTGCAGAGTTCCTATAATGGTTTCTGTGGGTTGATTTGAGTACAGTTGTCCCCTTTTATTCAAGAGCCTGATGGTGTTCTTGAACCTGGTGGTGTGAGTCCTGAGGGTCTTGTACCTTCTACCTGATGTCAGCAGTGGGATGACCTGGGTTAACTTGGACAAAAGCCTGGAGATGGCTGATTGGAGTTTGATAAGATTCACCTCACTGGTTTCATTAAATTTTGCAAATAATACCATCCTTACACACCTGGACTGCAGTTCAGCATTCAACACTACAGTTCCACCCGGGCTCGACAAGAAGCTCACAGGCCTCGGCCTTCACCCTGTCCTATGTAGCTGGATCCTGGACTTCCCGTAAGATCGCCGGCAGGTTGTAAGAGTGGGCTCCCTCACCTCCACCCCTCTGACTCTCAACACAGGAGCCCCTCAGGGCTGTGTACTGAGTCCCCTCCTTTACTCCCCGTATACCCATGACTGTATCGCCACCCACAGCTCCAATCTGCTAATGAAATTTGCCCACAATGTGGCATTGATTGGCCTTATCTCAACAATATGGAAGTGGCCTACAGGGAGGAAGTCATCTCTCTGATGAACCCCTTCATCAACGTCACAAAAACAAAGGAGCTGGTTGTGGATGGGTTAACCCTTATTGACATCAATGGTGGAGAGGGTAAACAGTTTCAAGTTCCTCGGCATCCACATCACTGAGGACCTCATGTGGTCTGTACACACCAGCTGTGTGGTGAAAAAGGCACTACAGCGCCTCTTTCACCTCAGACAGTTGAGCAAGCTTGGTCTGGGCCCCCAAATCCCGAGAACTTTCTACAGGGGCACGATTGAGAGCATCCTGACTGGCTGCATCGCTGCCTGGAATGGGAACTGTACCTCCCTCAATCGCAGGGCTCTGCAAAGAGTGGTGCGGACAGCCCAGCGCTTCCCATGATTCAGGACATTTACAGGGACAGGTGTGTAAAAAGGGGCTATAAGATCATTGGGGACCCGAGTCACCCCAACCACAATCTATTCCAGCTGCTACCATCCGGGAAGTGATACCGCAGCATAAAAGCCAGGACCAACAGGCTCCGGGACAGCCTCTCCCACCAGGCCATCTGACTGATGAACTCACGCTGATTTGAGTGTACTCTATATTACGTTGACTGTTCTATTTATTATAAATTACTATGATTGCACACTGCACATTTAGACAGAGACATAACAAAGATTTTTACTCCTCAGGTATGTGAAGGATGTAAGAAATACATCAATTCAATTCAAATAAGCAATGTTATGCCTAATATTCTTGAGTTGATTATTGAATGAAGCCTTCAGGTCTTTAAAGAATTTTATCACAGTTTGCAAAAATGCACAAAAGGCATTTTTCCCTTTGAGAGCCGTCTGACTTCCGTGTGCAACAGCAACTGTTCGAACTGTTCATCGTTCTCAACAGAAAGCTCTAAAAGCAGTCGAGAAATGGGACTTGATTTTATTCACCACTGTGATAACAGTATTTAGTGATTTGTGTAACTGATCACTTAGGGTTTTTTTTAGTCAAGATGATGTCTGTGAATTACATGAGGATGGAAATTAGATTCGGTGCACCTTTTCTCAAGGGAGTAATAACGCACGCGGTGGTGTCCTGTCATTGCTGGTGCCCCCTCTGTTGCACAGAATGTTGGTGAGCAGAACGTCCTTCTCTTTGTAAACCAGCTCAACAACCTGAATATTGATCCCTCGTTCATAACTGTTTCTGATCCCACTGCAAATAACAATTCCAAGAAGCAAAGATTTGTCAGCTGGCAAAGTTGACTCAAACAAGAGCACAGCAAATTCTGTTGTCAAAGTATGTTGCACAATGCGTCTGCCTTGTTCTCCGACATTTCATCTGTTCGTCTTTGGACAGAGCTGTCGCTGAGTGGAATTGCTTTAATTACATGGTCTGGTGACTTGGGCAAAACTGTACTCCCTTACCGCTGGCAGGATCAGTTCTTCCCCAGTCGTACGGGGCCTTCCAGATTTAGCAACGAGCAATGACATGTTGACTGAAGCAAGCAAGCCATCGCTGTTTTGTTGCGAGGTGCTAGCAAACATGTTTTGAAGTGTTTTCCGTTTCTGGAAAGTTTTGAAAACGACTGAAAATAAGCCAAGTTCTTGTTGCTTTGCCAGAGCGCATTCTCTTCAAAAGTTCAAGGAGCCCAAATGGTTTCATTGCCTCATTTGGGAAAAAAAAACCTTTTCACACATTGGCTGGTGCTGGGTGGCCTAGTGCTGGCATAATCTAGGTACACCACAGCAGACCCGATGGGCTAAATGGCCAAATTCTACACCTACACCTTATGGTCTCGTGGCCTTTTCTCTTTGGTCTGCCTCGGCCATTTTCAATATGGATCAACCACCACGGTCAATCGCCCATTGCTTAAGTTCGGCCTCAAGTGATGCAATCAATAAAGGGGAAAGTTATGACCTCGTCAAAGCTGACTCTCTGCCTGAAGGTACGTATCTCGTTTGGGCCGTGAGCTAGAGAAATGCGGCCAAAGCCGATTGAAAGGGCAGATTCCGAACTTTACTCCATTGAATAGCACGCCCTAATTCACAGGAATTGTGTGATTAGAATATGGGAACTGTACTGACACCACTGCTGTAGTGAATGACAACGACGCGCAGATCAGGCCCGGAGATAACGTGATTTCTTCAGTCCACATTTCTCGTGATATGCCCAATACAGAAATGTCACATTGCTTTTCAACAAATATAATGCATTTTGAGCTAAGTCTAGGAGAGCGGAGGGCTAGCAAAAATGATTACATGGTCATTGTCATTAATTATGAGGCACGCTTAAGTAATTCATTTCTTAATATATGTCTTTAATCCCCTTACTGCCCTATTTGCAAATAAACAACCTCCCCCCAAACCAGCAATCCCCTTTATCTTTTGTTCATCCGTTACCTGCCATGTCGTATTGACGTGGGTGATCACAGTCTTTCAATCGCCATGATTGTGCTTGGCAAGTTTTTCTACAGAAGTGGTTTGCCATTGCCTGCTTCTAGCCAGTGTCTTTACAAGACGGGTGACCCCGGCCATTATCAATACTCTTCAGAGATTGTCTGCCTGGTGTCAGTGGTCACAGAACCAGGACTTGTGATCTGCACCGGCTGCTCATCCGACCATCCACCACCTGCTCCCATGGCTTCATGTCACCCTGATCAGGGGTGGGGGGGCTAAGCAGGTGCTACACCTTGCCCAGGGGTGACCTGTAGGCTAGCGGAGGGAAGGAGCACCTTACAGCTCCTTTGGTAGAGACATATCTCCACCCTGTTACCCACTTTATCTTTACTGCTCCCTTAGAACTTTCAGCTCTATCCCCCACTTTGGGAACCACTGAGTTTGGGGTAGAAACATAGAAAACCTACTGCATAATACAGGCCCTTCGGCCCGCAAAGCTGTGCCAAACATGTCCCTACCTTAGAAATTACCTAGGATTACCCACAGCCCTCTATTTTTCTAAGCTCCATGTACCTATCCAGGAGTCTCTTAAAAGACCCTATCGTATCCACCTCCACCACAGTCACCGACAACCCATTCCACACACTCACCGCTCTCTGTGTAAAAAAACTTTCCCATGACATCTCTGTACCTATCTCCAAGCATCTTAAACCTGTGTCCTCTTGTACTAGCCATTTCAGCCCTGGGAAAAAGCCTCTGACTATCCACACGATCAGTGCCTCTCATCATCTTATACACCTCTATCAGGTCACCTCTCATCCTCCGTCGCGCTAAGGAGAAAAGGCTGAGTTCACTCAACCTATTCTCAGACAACATGCTCCCCAATCCAGGCAACATCCTTGTAAATCTCCTCTGCACCCTTTCTATGGTTTCCACATCCTTCCTGTAGTGAGGTGACCAGAACTGAGCACAGTACTCCAAATGGGGTCTGACCAGCGTCCTGTATAGTTGTAACATTACCTCTCAGCTCCTAAATTCAATCCCATGATTGATAAAGGCCAACACACCATACACCTTCTTAACCACAGAGTCAACCTGCGCATCAGCTTTGAGTGTCCTATGGACTCAGACCCCAAGAGCCCTCTGATCCTCCACACTGCCAAGAGTCTTACCATTAATACTATATTCTGCCATCATATTTGACCTACCAGAATGAACCACTTCACACTTGCCTGGGTTGAACTCCATCTGCCACTTCTCAGCCCAGTTTTGCATCCTATCGATGTCCCGCTGTAACCTCTGACAGCCCTCCACACTATCCACAACACCCCCAACCTTTGTGTCATCAGCAAACTTACTAACCCATCCCTCATCCCGGTCATTTATAAAAGTCACGGAGAGTAGGGGATCCCAAAACAGATCTCTGAGGCACCCACTGGTGACCAACCTTCATGTAGGTCTACAACCACTCTTTGCCTTCTGTGGGCAAGCCAGTTCTGGATCCACAAAGCAATGTCCTCTTACATCCCATGCCTCCTTAATTTCTCAATAAGCCTTGCATGGGCCTTGCTGAAATCCATATACACTACATCTACTACTCTACCTTCATCCATGTGTTTAGTCGCATCCTCAAAAAGATACAATCAGGCTCATAAGGCACGACCTGCCTTTGACAAAGCCATGCTGTCTATTTCTTTCTTTCTTTCTTTCTTTACTAAATTTTAGAAAATTACAAGAATAAAAGAGATGATGAAATAGTGAGAAAAATAATATTAACCCTCCCCCCTTAACCCTTATCTAAAGAAAGAAAAAAAAGAAGAGAAAGATTGCCTGGATATCGGAGGATCCCCACAGGATCCATGGAGTTCAAAATAATTTTAATATTTATTTTTACTTTCCCCAATTACTTTATAATTTTATCTTCAAAGGACCTTTGTATTTAATCCTATCTTTTGTAAGTATGGGAGCCAAATTTTCAAAAATATATCATATTCATTTCTTAGATTGTATGTAATTTTTTCAAGTGGAATACAACTATGTATTTCATTGTTCCAACAATCCATAGTTAAATATACATCAGATTTCCAAGTAACTACAATAACTTTTTTGGCTACTGCCAATGCAATTTTTATGAATTTTTTCTGATACTTATTCAATTTAAGTTTCGGTATTGTCCCTTCAATGTCCCCTAATAAAAATAATACTGGACTATGTGGGAGTTGTACTCCGGTAATTTGTTCCAATAAAAGTCTTAGATTTATCCAAAATGGTTGAATTTTAAAACAAGACCAAGTAGAATGTAAAAAAGCACCAATTTCTTGATTACATCGAAAACATTGGTCAGACATATTTGAATTTAATCTATTTATTTTCTGTGGTGTTATATATAATTGATGTAAAAAATTATATTGTATTAATCTAAGTCGAACATTTATTGTATTTCTCATACTATCAGAACATAATCTTGACCAGTTTGTTTCATCAATTTTAACATTCGAATCAGATTCCCATTTTTGTCTTGATTTATGAATTCCTGATTTAATTGTCTGTTTTTGAATCAAATTATACATACAAGATGTAATTTTTTAAATTTTTCCATTTTGAATTAATATTTCTATTTCACTAGGTTTTGGCATCAACATTGTTTGTCCCAGCTTTTCTCGTAAATAAGCCTTTAATTGAAAATAACAAAAAAGAGTATTATTTGATATTTTATATTTATTTTTAAATTGATCAAACGACATCAATATACCTCCTTCAAAACAATCACCTATATATTTAATCCCCTTTTGGAACCAATTATGTAAAAGTTTATTATCCATTGTAAAAGGAATGTCTATTTTGAATTAAAGTTCTTTTTGCTAATAAAGATTTCTTTATCTCATTGTCCATATTTACCTTATTCCATAAATCAATCAAATGCCTTAATATAGGAGATTCTTTTTTTTTCCCATATCCATTTGGATTCCCATTTATATATAAAATCTTCTGGTATGTTTTCTCCTATCTTATCTAATTCTATTCTAATCCATGCCGGTTTTTCTTCATCAAAAAAGACGCAATAAATCTAAGTTGATTTGCTTTATAATATTTCTTAAAATTTGGAAGTTGTAACCTTCCTAAATCAAATTTACATGACAATTTTTCCAATGATATTCTTGACATCTTTCCTTTCCAAAGAAATTTCCTTACATATTTATTCAGTTCTTGAAAAAACTTCTGAGGTAATTGTATTGGTAAAGTTTGGAATAAATATTGCAATCTAGGAAATATATTCATTTTTACAGCATTAACTCTACCTATTAATGTTATTGGTAACATCATCCATTTAACAAGATCCTCTTTTTTTTAATAATGGCAAATAATTTTGTTCATATAAATTTTTTACATCATTATCAGCTCTAATACCTAAATATTTTATCTCATTTATTGACCATCGAAATTGAGTTACTAATCGACATTGATTATAATTTCCTTTGGTAAGGGGTAAAATTTCACTTTTATCCCAATTTACTTAATACCCTGATACTTTCCCATATTCTTCCAATCTAAAAGATAATCTTTGCAAAGATTGCAATAGGTTTGTTAAATAAATCAAAACATCATCAGCAAATAAATTAATCTTATATTCTTCTTGATTAACTCTAAAGCCCCCAATATCTGAATCTGTTCTAATTAATTCAGCTAATGGTTCTATTGCCAATACAAATAAAGCAGGTGATAATGGGCAGCCTTGTCTAGTTGACCTCGTTAAACAAAATGATGTTGAAATCTGACCATTTGTAACTATTTTAGCTTCAGGATTAGTATTTAAGGTTTTAATCCATTGTATAAAAGATTTTCCTAACTCATATTTTTCCAATACCTTAAATAAAAAATCCCATTCCAATCTATCAAATGCTTTTTCTGCATCCAAAGCAACTGCCACACTCATTTCCTCTCTTTTTTTGTGCCAAATGAATTATACTAAGTAACCGGGTTATATTATCCATTGATTGTTTTTAATAAAACCTGTTTGATCCATATGTATTAATTTTGGTAAATATTTAGGTATTCTATTAGATAAAATTTTTGCTATTATTTTATAATCTGTATTCAACAAAGAAATAGGCCTATATGATGTTGGTTTTAAAGGATCTCTATCTTTTTTTGGCAATACAGTTATGATCGCTGTTAAAAAAGATTGTGGGAGTTTATGCATTCTTTCCACTTGGTATATTAATTCCATAAAAGGAGGAATTAATAAATCTTTAAATTTTTTATAAAATTCAGGAGGAAAACCATCTTCTCCTGGGGATTTATTACTCTGAAGTGATCCTAAAGCTTCTTCGACCTCTTTTAATGTAAAGGGCATATCTAATCCTTTCTGTTCTTCCAAATTTAATTTTGGAAGAGTTATTTGTGATAAAAATTTATCTATCTCAGCAATCTTATTTTGTGATTCTGATTGATATAGTTCAGTATAAAAAAATTTTAAAGTTTCATTAATTTCTGAAGATTTATAAGTAACCTTATTTACACTTGTTCTAATTGCATTTATTGTTTTAGAAGCCTGTTCTGTTTTCAACTGCCAAGTAAGAATTTTATGTGATCTTTCACCTAATTCGTAATATTTCTGTTTAGTTCTCATAATTACTTTTTCATGCTGAGTATTTCTAATCATATTATACCTCTCCAAATCTTCATAAAACCTGCCTTTCAGGATCTTCTCCATCAACTTAACAACCACTGAAGTAAGACTCACTGGTCTATAATTTCCTGGGCTATCTCTACTTCCTTTCTTGAATAAAGGAACAACATCCGCAGCCTCCAATCCTCCGGAACCTCTCCTGTCCCCATTGATGATGCAACGATCATCACCAGAGGCTCAGCAATCTCCTCCCTCGCCTTCCACAGTAGCCTGGGGTACAACTCGTCCGGTCCTGGCGACTTATCCACCTTGATGCTTTCCAAAAGCTCCAGCATATCCTCTTTCTTAATATCTGCAGGCTCAAGCTTTTCAGTCTGCTGTAAGTCATCACTACAATCACCAAGATCCTTTTCCGCAGTGAATACTGAAGCAAAGTATTAATTAAGTACCTCTGATATCTCCTCCAGTTCCTTACACATTTTTCCACTGTCACATTTGATTGGTCCTACTCTCTCACGTCTTATCCTCTTTTTCATCACATACGTAGAATGCTGTGGGGTTTTCCTTAATCCTGTCCACCAAGGCCTTCTCATGGCCCCTTTTAGCTCTCCTAATTTCTTTCTTAAGTTCATAGAAACATAGAAAATAGGTGCAGGAGTAGGCCATTCGGCCCTTCGAGCCTGCACCGCCATTCAGTATGATCATGGCTGATCATCCAACTCAAAACCCTGTACCTGCTTTCTCTCCATACCCCCTAATCCCTTTAGCCACAAGGGCCATATCTAACTTCCTCTTAAATATAGCCAATGAACCAGCCTCAACTGTTTCCTGTGGCAGAGAATTCCACAGATTCACCACTCTCTGTGTGAAGAAGTTTTTCCTCATCTTGGTCCTAAAATGCTTCCCCTTTAGCCCTAAACTGTGACCCCTCGTTCTGGACTTCCCCAACATCGGAAACAATCTTCCTGCATCTAGCCTGTCCAATCCCTTTAGAGTTTTATACGTTTCAATAAGATCCCCCCTCAATCATCTAAATTCCAGTGAGTATAAGCCTAGTCGATCCAGTCTTTCTTCATATGAAAGTCCTGCCATCCCAGGAATCAATCTGGTGAACCTTCTCTGTACTCCCACTATGGCAAGAATGTCTTTCCTCAGATTAGGGGACCAAAACTGCAAACAATATTCTAGGTGCGGTCTCACCAAGGCCTTGTACAACTGCAGTAGAACCTCCCTGCTCCTGTACTCAAATCCTTTTGCTATGAATGCCAACATAACATTTGCCTTTTTCACCGCCTGCTGTACCTGCAGGCCCACCTTCAATGACTGGTGTACAATGACACCCAGGTCTCGTTGCATCTCCCCTTTTCCTAATCGGCCACCGTTCAAATAATAATCTGTTTTCCTGTTCTTGCAACCAAAGTGGATAACCTCACATTTATCCACATTAAATTGCATCTGCCATGAATTTGCCCACTCACCTAACCTATCCAAGTCACCCTGCATCCTCAGCATCCTTCTCACAGCTAACACCACCGCCTAGCTTCGTGTCATCCGCAAACTTGGAGATGCTGCATTTAATTCCCTCGTCTAAATCATTAATATATATTGTAAACAACTGGGGTCCCAGCACTGAGTCTTGCGGTACCCCACTAGTCACTGCCTGCCATTCTGAAAAGGTCCCGTTTACTCCCACTCTTTGCTTCCTGTCTGCCAACCAATTCTCTATCCACATCAATACCATACCCCCAATACCGTGTGCTTTAAGTTTGCACACTAATCTCCTGTGTGGAACCTTGTCAAAAGCCTTTTGAAAATCTAAATATACCACATCCATTGGCTCTCCCCTATCCACTCTACTAGTTACATCTTCAAAAAATTCTATAAGATTCGTCAGACATAACTTTCCTTTCACAAATCCATGCTGACTTTGTCCAATGATTTCACCTCTTTCCAAATGTGCTGTTATCACATCTTTGATAACAGACTCCAGCATTTTCTCCACCACCGATGTCAGACTAACCGGTCTGTAATTCCCCAGTTTCTCTCTCCCTCCTTTTTTAAAAAGTGGGGTTACATTAGCCACCCTCCAATCCTCAAGAACTAATCCAGAATCTAAGGAGTTTTGAAAAATTATCACTAATGCATCCACTATTTCTTGGGCTACTTCCTTAAGCACTCTGGGATGCAGACCATCTGGCCCTGGGGATTTATCTGCCTTTAATCTGTTCAATTTACCTAACACCACTTCCCTACTAACATGTATTTCCCTCAGTTCCTCCATCTCACTAGACCCTCGGTCCCTTACTATTTCCCGAAGATTATTTATGTCCTCCTTAGTGAAGATAGAACCAAAGTAGTTATTCAATTGGTCTGCCATCTCTTTGTTCCCTATGATCAATTCAACTGTTTCTGACTGTAAAGGACCTACATTTGTCTTGACCAATCTTTTTCTTTTCACGTATCTATAAAAGCTTTTACAGTCAGTTGTTATGTTCCCTGCCAGCTTTCTCTCATAATTTTTTTTCCCTTTCCTAATTAAGCCCTTTGTCTTCCTCTGCTGGTCTCTGAATTTCTCCCAGTCCTCAGGTGTGCCGCTTTTTTTTGCTAATTTATATGTTTCTTCTTTGGACTTGATACTATCCCTAATTTCCCTTGTCAGCCACGGGTGCACTACCTTCCCTGATTTATTCTTTTGCCAAACTGGGATGAACAATTGCTGTAGTTCATCCATGCGATCTTTAAATGCTTGCCATTGCATATCCACCGTCAACCCTTTAAGTATCATTTGCCAGTCTATCTTAGCTAATTCACGGCTCATACCTTCAAAGTTACCCTTCTTTAAGTTCAGAACCTTTGTTTCTGAATTAACTATGTCACTCTCCATCTTAATGAAG
Source organism: Hemitrygon akajei (assembly GCF_048418815.1). NCBI lineage: Eukaryota > Metazoa > Chordata > Chondrichthyes > Myliobatiformes > Dasyatidae > Hemitrygon > Hemitrygon akajei. The sequence continues at coordinate 47,869,626 of NC_133147.1, read as the reverse complement.
AATTCCACCATATTATGGTCACTCTTACCCAAGGGGCCTCACACGACAAGATTGCTAACTAACCATTCCTCATTGCTCAATACCCAATCTAGAATGGCCTGCTCTCTAGTTGGTTCCTCGACATGTTGGTTCAGAAAATCATCCCGCATACATTCCAAGAAATCCTCTTCCTCAGCACCCTTACCAATTTGGTTCACCCAATCTATATGTAGATTGAAGTCACCCATTATAACTACTGTTCCTTTATTGCAAGCATTTCTAATTTCCTGTTTAATGCCATCCCCAACCTCACTACTACTGTTAGGTGGCCTGTACACAACTCCCACCAGCGTTTTCTGCCCCTTAGTGTTATGCAGCTCTACCCATATCGATTCCACATCCTCCAGGCTAATGTCCTTCCTTTTTATTGCGTTAATCTCCTCTCTAACCAGCAATGCTACCCCACCTCCTTTTCTTTCCTGTCTATCCCTCCTGAATATTGAATATCCCTGGATGTTGAGCTCCCATTCTTGGTCACTCTGGAGCCGTGTCTCTGTGATCCCAATTATATCATATTCATTAATAACTATCTGCACATTCAATTCATCCACCTTGTTACGAATGCTCCTGGCATTGACACACAAAGCCTTCAGGCTTGTTTTTACAACACTCTTAGCCCTTATACAATTATGTTGAAAAGTGGCCCTTTTTGCCCTGGATTTGCCTGCCTGCCACTTTTACTTTTCACCTTACTACTTTTTGCTTCTACCCTCATTTTAAACCCCTCTGTCTCTCTGCATTTGTTCCCATCCCCCTGCCACATTAGTTTAAATCCTCCTGAACAGCAGTAGCAAACGCTCCCCCTTCCTTCCTGCTAGCCTTATAATCATCTTGATCTCTATCATTACCTAGTTTTTTGAACCTTTTGAAAGATCTTCTTTTCTTCTCAACCAAAATTACAACAGCCTTTGTACACCACGGTTCCTGTACCCTACCGTCCTCTCCCTGTCTCACTGGAACATACCTATGCAGAACTCCACACAAATATCCCCTGAACATTTGCCACATTCTTTCCATACATTTCCCTGAGGACATCTGTTCCCAATTTACGCTTTCAAGTTCCTGACTGATAGCCTCACATTTTCCACTTACTCCAATTAAACACTTTCCTAACTTCCGATCCCCCTCCAATGCTATTGTAAAGGAGATAGAATTATGATCACTATCTCCAAAATGCTCTTCCACTGAGAGACCTGACACCTGGCCAGGTTCATTTCCCAATACCAGATCAAGTACAGCCTCTCCTCTTGTAGGCTTATCTACATATTGTGTCCAGAATCCTTCCTGAACACACCTAACAAACTCCACCCCATCTAAACCCCTTGCTCTAGGAACATGCCAATCGATATTTAGGAAATTAAAATCTCCCACCACAACAACCCTGTTATTATTAGACCTTTCCAGAATCTGTCTCCCTATCTGCTCCTCGATGTCCCTGTTACTATTGAGTGGTCTACAAAAAAAACCCAATAGAGATATTGACCCCTTCCTGTTCCTAACCTCCACCCACAGAGACTCAGCAGACAATCCCTCCATGACTTCCTCCTTTTCTGCAGCCGTGACACTATCTTTGATCAACAGTGCCACGTCCCACCTCTTTTGCCTCCCTCCCTGTCGTTTCTGAAACATCTAAAGCCTGGCACTGGAAGTAACCATTCCTGTCCCTGAGACATCCAAGTAAGGGCCACAACATCATAGCTCCAAGTACTGATTCACGCTCTAAGCTCATCCGCTTTGTTCATTATAGGAGAGGGTAAGGGAGAGAGTGGGGAGAACAGAGAGAGAAAGGGGTGTGGGGGAGAGGAGAAGGGAAAGAGGGGAGGGAAGGGAGAGAAATGGGAGAAGGAGAGAGGGGGAAGTTACTGTAGGCGAAAGAGGGGGAAGAGGGGCAAGAGTGGGGGAGAGGGGGTAAGTTAGGGAAAAAGTGGGGGAGGGGGAGGGGAGGAGAGGAGAGAGTGGGGGAGGGGAAGAGAGGAGAGTGGGGAGGGGGAAGAGAGGAGAGTGGGGGAGGGGGAAGAGAGGAGAGAGTGGGGGAGGGGAAGAGTGGAGAGAGTGGGGGAGGGGAAGAGTGGGGGAGGGGGAAGAGTGGAGAGAGTGGGGAGGGGAAGAGAGGAGAGAGTGGGGGAGGGGAAGAGAGGAGAGAGTGGGGAAGAGAATTTGGGGGTCAGAGGGGAGGAGGGTGAAAGGGAAGGAGGAGGAGAGAGGAGGGATGAATGAAGAGCAAGTTAGGGGAGGAAAGGGTGTAAGGTAGAGTGGAAGGGCAGGAGCGGAGAGAAGAAAAGTGAGGAGAGGGGTAAAAGTGTAGGATGGGGTGGAGAGAGGAGGGGAGAATCTAGAGCTTTGACAGAGGGGGTTGAGGGGAGAGGGTAGGTGTGTGAGTTGCTGGGGAGGAGGAAATAAGGAGAGGAAGCAGGGGAATAGGGTGATGGGGGAGAGGGACGAGAGACAAAGAGCTGCTGAAGAAAGGGGTTAAACTGAGGGGCAGCGCTGTGGCCGGAACTGACAGGGTGAGTTGGAGGGAGACTGAGATGCCCTTCACAAAGGTTTTAGGCCACACTCTAATGCCCCAGCAGCTGCTGAGACAGGCTCCCCACCTCTGCCACCGCAGCAAGTCCCAACCGCTCCCTCCCCCTCAGCTCTTCCACGGTTTCCATCAGGGAGGAGGTACAGGGGCCTGAAGGCACACACTCAGTGATTCAGGAACAGCTTCTCCCCCTCCGACATCCGATTTCTGAATGGACATTGAACCCATGAACACTACCTCACTACATTTTTTGCACTACTTATTCAATTTAACTTCTTAATATATATATTTACAGTTTTTATTTTGTATTACAATGTACTGCTGCTACATAACAACAAATTTCACTGTGACATTCGCCGGTGATGTTAAACCTGATTCAGATTCAGAATGGCCGGGCGCAGGGGACTATAGGATAATGGAGGGTCGTTTACATCGGTTTTAGTGAATTGGTTTAGTATTGGTCACATGGACAGACACACAGTCAGAAGCCTGTCCTGCATACTGTTCATGCAGATCGAATCCTTACACAGTGCGTTGAGATAGAACAAGGTCAACCAAAGACAGAATGCAGAATAAAGTGTAACAGCTGCTGAGACAGTACAGTGACGCCAAATGATACGGGTCAAGATCAAGATGAGGTAGATTGTGAGGCCGAGAATCTGTCTCACTGTACAAGAGGTCCGTTCAGGAGTCCGATAACGGTGAGGTGGGGGGGGGGGGGGGGTAGAAGCTGTCCTTGAGCCTGTTGGCACGTGCTTTCGGGCTTTTGCATCTTCTGTCCATGGGAAGGGGGGGAGAAGAGGGAATGTTTGGGGCGGGTGGGGTTTTTGATTACACCGGCTGCTTGACCGAGACAGCGAGGAGTTCAGACAGAGTCCACGGAGGGGGAGCTGGATTCCGTCGCGCGCCGAGCCGTGTCCACGATTCTTCGCCATTTCTCACGGTCGCCCCACGACGATCTTCGTCAGCGGTTCAAAGCATGTTCAGTACCGAAGTAGGTATACAGAATACACTGTTGAGATTCGCCTTCCCACGGAAATGAAGAAACGCCAAGGAGCTCGTTCAAGAAAACATTGAACACCAAACGCATGAAAAGAGAACAACTTGCACAACGTCACGTAGAATACCAAACTTCAAACCGGGAATCACTAGGATTCAGTTTAGTTCAATCCAGTGTCAGGCCGCTAGCCCTCTGCAGGCCCGCTATATCAGTGGTCCCCAACCACCGGGCCGCGAAGCATGTGCTCCCGGGCCGTGAGGAAACGGTGTGATTTGGCGATATGAAACGCTATGAGGTCAGCTGCACCTTTCCTCATTCCCTGTCACGCCCGCGGTTGGAACTTGAACACACGCGAGGTCATGACCCACGTGTCATCCATGCCTGCGCAGGAAGAAGATCATCTCCTCGAGTTTGCGAGTGATGGCGGGCTGAGAAGTATGTTTGACCTGACATCTCTGCCGGCATTCTGGATCAAAGTCAAGGCTGAATATCCTGAGACAGCCACGAAAGCACTGAAAACGTTGCTTCCATTTCCAACATCATATCTCTGCGAAGCGGGGTTTTCTGCGACGAATGCGACGAAAACTAAATTGCGGAATAGACTGGACATAAGGAACCCCCTTCGAGTATCGCTGTCTCCCGTCACCCCTCGATGGGACCGCCTTGTTGCAGAGAAACAAGCCCAGGGCTCCCATTGATTCAGTGATATTGGTGCGTTGCAATGATTTTATATGCTCATACAAGGAAAATATGCGCTGTGTGTTTAATATTAAATTTGTTAGATAAACCCTTTTAGAAATGAAATTACGTGTATTAGCCTCTTGTAAGTGACTTAGTTGACTTATCACCTATATTCCGGTCGTGATTAACACCCCTCTCCCCCACCAGTTGGCCAGTCCGCCAGAATATTGTGAATATCAAACCGCTCTGCGGTGCAAAAAAGGTTGGGGACCCCTGCACTATTTGCCAAAGAGCCCCAGTCTGCATCGATCACCCCCATCAAACCGTTACAAGCAACAACAGAAGGGTAACTGGAATCCAAAAGCGCGTGCTACATGAACCTCAGAGTCCCCGAGAACGAGTCCATGGCCGGTCAATCCTAGCAACGTGGATTTCAAGAATCCTGCACTTCCCTCTGACAGCAGCTAGCTAGAGGGAGAGGAAGGTCGGTCAGACGGCGCCAAACACCCGCCCGGCCTCCGCTCTCGTCGACTTCAGCCTCCATCCATCGGGGAAATGTAGAAAGATGAGCGGAGATTTGATAGAGATCAACAAGATTATGAGGTGTACAGACAGGGCAAATGCAAGCAGGCTTTTCCCACTGAGGTCGGCAGGGAGAGGTCATGGGTTAAGGGTGAAAGGTGAACATGAAGGGGAACTCCTTCACTCAGTGGGTCATGAGAACGAGCTGCCAGCAGAAGTAGTGCGCGTGAGCTCGATTTCGACGTTAAGCAAAGTTTGGATAGATATATGGATGGTAGGGGTAGGGAGGCCTATGGTCCCAGCGAAGGTCAATAGGAGTAGGAGCCGGCAATTTATATGCTTTGACATGGACTAGCTGGGCCACAGGGCCTGCTTCTGTGCTGTACTTCCCTATGACTCTATGAAGTGAGGCGAGGCTGGAAATGATGAAGTGGTGGTGGAGGTGTTGATCAGCCATACTGCTCGGGGGAGGTAACTGTTTTTGAGTCTGGAGGTCCTGGACACTCCCCGATGGGAGTAGGACAAACGGCCCATGAGCAGACGCTTTGCCTGTGGAAACCCACAACACCTGCATTATCACTGTTTAGAGTTGGAAGCCTATAAGACAATGGGTTGGTTCCAATGGACTTGGTGACTCTTCAGTTGGTTCGTTGAAGTCCAGGTGTAATGATCATTCAACCATACATGAACATCCATCAATACACCCACAGAAAACAGTGTCCCTCCAGGACAGGTGAAAAACATTGTACCAACAGTCATACACACCACATAAACAGTAAGCATACAGTCACACAAAAAATATAATATATCCCAATTTCCTAATTGACATGTCCTATAAATCAGGGGTCACCAACCTATTCTGAACCGCGGACCAATTTAATATTGACAATATTCTTGCGGACCGGCCGACGGGGGGTGGGGGGGAGTGGGGGGGTGCGGGCGTTAATCACGGCCGGAATATAGGTGACAACAGAGAGACAGACAGACATGCTTTATTGATCTCGAGGGAAACTGGGTTTCGTTACAGCCGCACCAACCAAGAATAGTGTAGAAATATAGCAATATAAAACCATCAATAATTAAATAATAATACGTTAATCATGCCAAGTGGAAATAAGTCCAGGACCAGCCTATTGGCTCAGGGTGTCTGACACTCTGAGGGAGGAGTTGTAAAGTTTGATGGCCACAGGCAGGAATGACTTCCTATGACGCTCAGTGTTACATCAGAATGAGTCTCTGGCTGAATGTACTCCTGTGCCTAACCAGTACATTATGGAGTGGATGGGAGACATTGTCCAAGATGGCATGCAACTTGGACAGCATCCTCTTTTCAGACACCACCGTCAGAGAGTCCAGTTCCACCCCCACAACATCACTGGCCTTACGAATGAGTTTGTTGATTCTGTTGGTGTCTGCTACCCTCAGCCTGCTGCCCCAGCACACAACAGCAAACATGATAGCACTGGCCACCACAGCCTCGTGGAACATCCTCAGCTTCGTCCGGCTAAGTCAACTATAAGTCACTTATAAGTGGCTAATACACGCAATTTCGTTTCTAAAAGGGTTTATCTAACGAATTTAATGTTAAACACACAGTGCATATTTTCCTCGCATAAATATAGTGATAAGTCAATTATAACTCACTTATAAGTCAATAGCATCATAACATTTTAAGTAACGTTTGGATATTAAACACGCAGTGCATGTTTTCCTTGTATGAACATATAAAATTATTGCAACACACCAGTGTAAAGGTAAGGGCTGGAGGTCCCCGTACCGGGGTCGCACGTCCTCCCGTGTACTTTAAATCATCTCTAGATTACTTATAATACCTAATACAATGTAAATGCTATGTAAATACTTGTTATACTGTAATGTTTAGGGAATAATGACAAGAAAAAAAAGTCTGTACATGCCCGAACAACGAGTGCTGAAGAGCGAACTTCCGTTTTACTTTTCCGATCCCAATCCACAGTTGGTTGAATCCGTGGACGCGGAGGGCCGACTGTATCTGAGGGAATGTCCTGTACGTGAAGTGGGACAGAAAGGGTGTAAATGCAGAGGGCAATTCAGGCTTATTAGGAACGGGGTAAGCAACATCAAGAAGAACCGCGGAAGAAACTCGAGTCCGTTCCTCCATCTTCAGTTTCTGTGTCGGACCAACTCGTTTGTCTCAGCTTGTGGGTAGGTCTTTTTAGTTGATAGGAATTGTACCTGTGTTCTGGAAAACCTTTTTGTGTTTTCTGTTCCGGGAATGGAGAAGTGATTGACAGCTCATGGGCTTAACTCTCTGGGATTTAGAAGAAAGGGGGGAATCTCATTGAAACCTGTTGAATGTTGATCGAGTGGATTTGGAGAGGATGTTGGGGGAAGTTTAGTAACAGAGAGCACACCCTCTGCACTGAACTGAGGCTGCGGCCTGCTCCGACTGCAGTGGTACCTGGCTTCACGTCTTCCGTAAGTTCTGAATGCTACTTGCTTACTTTTATCCTTCACTTGATTCGTGTTTTTCTTCTCTCCCGCTGCACATTTTAGCATTTCTTTATTTTTTAATGGGTTATTTTGGGGTCTCTTTGTTTAACGGCTGCCTGTAAGGAGAGGAACCTCCCCACTCTCAGTCCACAATAGAGACCCATATCAGAATCAGGTTTATCATCACTCACGTGTGTCATGAAATTTGCCTATTTTTGTCACAGCAGCAGTACAGTGTGACACATAAAATCACTGCAGTACTGTGTAAACGTCTTTGGCACCGAGCTATAGCTCATCCTAACCTTCTCTATGCCATGGACCCCTACCATTAACCCCTGCCCTAAACCTATGCCCCATCATTTAGGACTTGCCTCCCCAGGGAAAAGACCATTACCGTATATGTTAAACACTTCGATAACACAGCCCTTCGCTCAAAGTTCTATTGTGGACTGAGAGTGGGAAGGGGACAGGGAGAGGGGAGTCATGGTTGGGAAAAGGGGAAGAGAGGCATTCGGTAATGATCAGCTACAGCTGGGTGAGCTTGCTCCGATGCCAACCCCATCTCTCCGTCCCTGGCAGTCCTTCCCAGCCACTTGTCCCACAGCACTCCCCATTCCCAACATCCTTTGCTCCCGCCGGATTTACAGACTTGCTCTCCGCTCCATGTTGACAAACGTGCGTGCGTGCGTGTGTGTGTGTGTGTGTGTGTGTGTGTGTGTGTGTGTGTGTGTGTGTGTGTGTGTGTGTGTGTGTGTGTGTGTGTGTGTGTGTGTATGACATTTTTCACAGTACCCTGGTCCTAGTCTCTCCCGCAATTGGAAGCGTCCTCTCCAGTGTACTCTTCCTCCATTAGTGTTGATATATCTTCTATCTCCACTAGCTTCGGTGTCTCTCCGATGCTTTTGCTCGCGATACAATTTATTTTGTAAATTATGGTAATTTTATGTCCTTGCCCTGATGAACAATGAACTTCATGTCATCGCTCCAGTCTACATTAACGGAGACATAGTGGAGAGAGTGTCCAGTTTCAGGTTTCTGGGAACACACATCTCAGACGACCTTACATGGTCCACTAACCCCACGACAATAGTTAAGTAAGCACAGCAACACTTGTTCTTCCTCAGATTGCTGAAGAAAGTTGGTCCACCTGAACAGATGCTGGTGACCTTTTACCGCCGCACCATAGAGAGCATCTTAACATACTGCCTCTCTGTGTGGCGTCTCAGCTGTACAGCAGCTGATGGGAAAGCACTTCAGCAGGTCGTCTCCAGCGCACAGAAGATCATCGGGACACAGCTCCCAGCCCTGGAGGACACCTACAGCTCACGCTGCCTAAGGAAAGCTACAAGCATCTGTAAGGACAGCACACACACACACACATGCAATCATCTGTTTGAACTTCTTCCATCTGGCAGACGTAAAAATAAGATTTTCTATACCCACATTTCCAGACTGAAAAATAGCTTTTTCCCCAGAGCTACAAATGCTCTGAACCAATCGATCAAGCATCATCCATAAATTTGTTACATTGCTACTTTTAATACTGGTTTTATGGCTGTCATGCATCTGAGTTGCGCTTTTGTACTGCCAGACATTGATTGTACTGGCTGGTTACTCGATTTTGTTTATTGTTTATTTATTTTATTTGTTGTTTTAGTACGAGAGTTGCAAACTCATTTTCGCTGTATTGGTGCATGACAAGTTGTACTATGCAATGACAATAAAGATATTTCAATTTCAAAAGAACATTAACAAGGATGTTGTCAGGTCTTGAGGGCCTGAGTTAGGGGGAAAGGTTGAATAGGTCAGGACTTCATTCTCTAGAGCACAGGAGGATGAAGGGAGATTTGATAAAATTATGAGGGGTATAGGTGGGTAAATGCAAGCAGGCATTTACCACTGAGGTTGAGTGAAACTAGAACTAGATGTCCTGGGTTAAAGGTGAAAGGTTTCAGAATCAGATTTAATATCATTGGCATATGTCGTAATTTGTTATGTGGCAGCTGTATATTGCAATATCGAATTACAGTATATATACACACATTTTCAAGAAAAAGTTTGTGAACCCTTTGCAATCACCTGGTTTTCTGCATTAATTACTCATAAAATGTGGTCTGACCTTCATCTAAGTCACGATAATAGACAAAACAATTTGCCTAAATGTATAATCACAAGTACTAAAGTATTAAAAACACAATCTGCCTAAAAGTACACAAACAATTTCATGTCTTTATTGTTTAACCATTCACAGTCCAGGCTGGAAAAAGTATGTGAACCCTTTGATTTAATAACTGGTAGAACCTCCTTTAGCGGCAATAACCTCTACCAAACATTTCCAGTAGCTGCTGAACGGACTTGCACAACAGAGAGGAGGAATTTGAGACCATTCCTCCATACAAAACTGTTTCAGTTCATCAATATATCAGGGATACCTTCAGTTCATGCCACAACATCTCAATTGGGTAAGGTCTAGACTCCAACTTAGCCATTCCAAAACATGAATTTTCTTCTTTTTAAACCATTCTGTGGTTGATTTACTCTTGTGTTTCAGATCTTTGTCTTGTTGCATCATCCAACAATGAACGTACAAGGGTATACATGCTATCGTAGGGACAGAAATGTGGGCAGAGGGGGTGGGGTGGCCCTGTTGGTGAGGAATGAGATTCAGTACTTTGCAAGGGGGGACATAGGATCAGGTGAAGTAGAGTCTGTGTGGATAGAATTGAGGAACAGTAAGGGCAAAAGGACCCTAATGGGTGTTGTCTATAGGCCACCAAACAGTAGCATGGATATTGGGTGCAAGTTGAATAGGGAGTTAACGTTGGCATGTGGCAAAGGTAATGTTGCAGTAGTTATGGGGGATTTCAACATGCAGGTGAACTGGGAGAATCAGGTTGGTGCTGGACCCCAGGATAGGGAGTTTGTAGAGTGCCTAAGGGATGCATTCTTGGAACAGCTTGTACGAGAGCCGACCAGGGACAAGGCTATTCTGGATTTAGTGTTATGTAATGAACAGGATTTGATAAGCGATCTTGCAGTAAAGGAGCCATTAGGAGGTAGTGATCATAATATGATAAGTTTTTATCTGCAATTTGAGAAGGATAAGGGCAGCTCGGAGGTGTCAGTGTTGCAGTTGAACAAAGGAGACTATGGAGCCATGAGGGAGGAGCTGGCCAAAGTTAACTGGACGGATATCCTAGCAGAAAAGACAGTGGAACAGCAATGGCAGGTATTCTTGGGAATAATGCACAAGGTGCAAAATCAGTTCATCCCCCGGAGGATTCAAAGGGGGGAAAGGGGCAATGTGGTTGACAAAGGAAGTCAGAGATTGCATAGCATTAAAAAAAAGGAAGTATGACAGAGCTTAGGTGAGTGGGAGGACAGATGATTGGGAAATTTTTAAGGAACAACAGAACTTAACTAAAAAGGCAATACGGGGAGAAAAAATGAGGTACGAACGCAAGCTAGCCAGGAATATAAAGGAGGATAGCAAAAGCTTTTTTAGGTATGTGACGAGAAAGAAGATAGTTAAGAACAATGTTGGGCCCTTGAAGAATGAATTGGGTGAAATTGTTAAGGGAAACAGAGAAATGGCAGAAGAATTTAATAAGTACTTTAGATCTGTCTTCACTAAGGAAGATACAAGCAATCTCCCAGATGTATGGATGGGCCAAGGACATAGGGTAACAGAGGAAATGAAACAGATTGACATTAGGAAGGAAATGGTGATGAGTAGACTGATGGGACTGAAGGCTGACAAATCCCCAGGTCCATATGGTCTGCATCCTAGGGTACTAAAGGAGGTGGCCCTGGAAATTGCAGATGCATTGGTAATAATTTTCCAATGTTCCTTAGATTCAGGATCAGTTCCTGAGGATTGGAGAATGGCTAATGTTATCCCACTTTTTAAGAAAGGAGGGAGGGAGAAAACAGAGAACTATCGACCTGTCAGCCTAACTTCAGTAGTGGGGAAGATGCTAGAGTCCATTATTAAAGATGAAAATGTGGCATATCTAGATAGCAGTGATAGGATTGAGCCGAGCCAGCATGGATTTACCAAGGGTAAATCATGCTTGACTAATCTATTGGAGTTTTTCAAGGATGTAACCAGGAAGTTAAACAAGGGAGATCCAGTGGATGTAGTGTACCTCGATTTTCAGAAGGCATTTGATGAGGTCCCACATAGGAGATTGGTGGGTAAAATCAAAGTTTGTGGCATTGGGGGAAGACATTGACATGGATAGAAAACTGGTTGGCAGATAGAAAGCAAAGGGTAGCGGTGAATGGGTGTTTCTTGGAATGGCAGGTGGTGACTAGTGGAGTGCCACAGGGCTCGGTATTGGGACCACAGCTGTTTACAATTTATGTTAATGATTTAGATGAAGGCATTGAGAATAACATCAGCAAGTTTGCTGATGATACTAAGCTGGGTGGCAGTGTGACATGTGATGAGGATGTTAGGAGAATTCAGGGTGACTTGGATAGGCTGGGTGAGTGGGCAGATACTTGGCAGATGACATTTAATGTGAATAAGTGTGACGTTATCCACTTTGGGAGTAAGAACAGGAAGGCAGATTATTATCTGAACGGTGTAAAGTTAGGTAAGGGAGAAATACAAAGAGATCTAGGAGTCCTTGTTCATCAGTCACTGAAGGTGAATGAGCAAGTGCAGCAGGCAGTGAAGAAGGCTAATGGAATGTTGGCCTTTATTACAAAGGGAATTGAGTACAAGAGCAAGGAAATCCTCTTGCATTTGTACAGGGCCCTGGTGAGACCACACCTGGAGTATTGTGTACAGTTTTGGTCTCCAGGGTTAAGGAAGGACATCCTGGCTGTAGAGGAAGTGCAGCGTAGATTCACAAGGTTAATTCCTGGGATGTCAGGACTGTCTTACGCAGAGAGGTTAGAGACTGGGCTTGTACACGCTGGAATTAAGGAGATTGAGAGGGGATCTGATTGCAACATCTAAGATTATTAAGGGATTGGACAAGATAGAGGCAGGAAATATGTTCCAGATGCTGGGAGAGTCCAGTACCAGAGGGCATGGTTTGATAATTAAGGGTAGGTCATTTAGGACAGAGTTAAGGAAAAACTTCTTCTCCCAGAGAGTTGTGGGCGTCTGGAATGCACTGCCTCGGAAGGCAGTGGAGGCCAATTCTCTGGATGCTTTCAAGAAGGAGCTAGATAGGTATCTTATGGATAGGGGAATCAAGGGATATGGGGGCAAGGCAGGAACTGGGTATTGATAGTAGATGATCAGCCATGATCTCAAAATGGCGGTGCAGGCTCGAAGAGCCGAATTGTCTATTGTCTATTCTTTTAAGCTTCAGGTGACAGACTGCTACCCAGACATTCCTCTGTAAAACATCGATACAAATTTGAATTTATTGTTCTCTCAACAATTTCAAGCTGTCCAGGCAAAGCAGCCCCAAACCATGATGCTCCTCCCACCATGCTTCACAGTTGGGATCAGGTTTTATTTAATATTTGGTGTGCAATTACCTTTTTTTCTCCAAATGTAGTGGTGGCATTTCTGCCAAAAAGTTCAGCTTTTGTCTTCTCTACCACTGAACATTGTCCCAGAAGTGTTGTGGAACATCCAGGTCTTTTGCAAACTTGAGACATGCAGCAATGTTTATTTTTGCAGAGCAGTGGTTTCCTCTGTGGTGTCCTTCCAAGATCACCATTCTTGTTCAGTGTTTTTCTAAAAATGTACACACAAACAGAGACTTTAGCAAATTCTGGATTTCTGCAGGTCATTTGCTGTTACCCTTGGGTCAATTTTTACCTCCTTCAGCACTGTGCGTTGTGCTCTTGGTGTGATCTTTGCAGGATGTCCACTCCTAAGGAGAGTAGGAACAGTACTGAATATCCAACATTTGTAGACAATTTCTCTTACTGTGGACTGATGAACACTCAGGTCTTTAGAAATGCTTTTGTCGCCTTTTCCAACTTCATGCATCTCTACATTTCATCTTCTAAGGTCATCTGAAAGTTGTTATGATCAAGGCATAGTGCACATAGACAGATCTTTCTTGAGAAGAGCAGACTCTGTCAGTAACCTGACTTTGTGTGTCTTATTTTATAGGGCAGGGCACCTGTACAACTGACATCTGCAATCTCATTTCATTGATTCGAACACCAGTCTCCAGATAGCTTTTGCAAAAGGAATTACCCCGGAGAGTTTTTGACCCAGACTGTGATTGTTTTAATGGTGTACTTGGTACTGACGAGAAGAAGTACAATTGTTTGTGTGTTGTTAGTTTAGGCAGATTGTGCTTGTCTATTATTGGGGCTTGGATGAAAATCAGACCACACTTTATGAGTAATTAATTCAGAAAACCAGGTGATTCCAAAGGTTCACAAATATTTTCTTGCAACTGTGCATATACACATTTATATATTTTTTAATTACTTTGAAGTTATATTATATAAGTAGTGCAAAAAGGTAGTGAGGAAGTTTTCATGGGTTTGATGCCCATTTAGAACTCTGATAGCAGAGGGGAAGAAGCCATTCCTGAATCATTTGAGAGTGCATCATCAGGCTCCTGTACCTCCTGAATGATGGTAGCAATAATAAGAGGGCATGTTTGTTAAGTTTTAAAGGGGACCCTGAGGAGCAATTTCGTTACTCAGAGGGTAGTGCCAGTGGAAATGATTGGCACAGGTTCAATTGCAAAGTTTACGAGACGTTTGGGTAAGTACTGGGACGGGACTGGTATGGAGGGCTATAGTCCTAATGTGGATCAATGGGAGTAGGTAGAATAAGTTTGGCATGGTCTAAATGGGCTGACGGGCCTGCGGCTGTGCAGTAATGCTATATACTCTATAGTGATCATAAACCAGATGAACTCATAATCTTGTAATTCACTTCTTTTTTCAGCACTTTATTGCCTGGCTGCAATGGACTGTGTAGCTGTTACACACTTCTTTCAAAAGATATTAACATTACTCATAATAAAGTATTCACAAGAATAAACTCTACAATGCCTTTTTATTCACTATATTAAATACACCACATTCAACCCTTCCTGATTGTCTCGATATGAAATGTCGTTTATTCTTTTAAAGACGCTGCCTGACCTACTGAATTCCATTAATTTGTGAATCATACACTTTGTTCTGCGTTAATGTAACTGTGTCACCCTGTACCAACTCAATACACTGTGCAATGAACTATTCTTTTATTATTGAGAGCAAGCTTTTTCCACTGTAACTTGGTAGATGTGACAATAATAATTCATTTATCTTCGCCCCACTTCAGCCGGAGCACCACGAAGTTTATTTCCCCTCCACCCTTCGTTCCTGCGGCGATGGCGCCCCACCGGCGCCGCCGCCGCCGCCATCTTGCAGCAATGACTGGGAGCTTCTTTCCTCCCACCGCACTCCCTCACCCCGCGACCTCCACTCTCCTTTTGCGTTAATCACACAAGACAACGCCGTCTCCTTCCCTACCGGACGCCCAGACGCCTCAGCCGTCGCCGCACACGCGGAGCCCGGGGCGCCTTCCCTCCGCCTCAGGCCGCAGCCATTTCGTTTGTTTTCCCGCCACTCCAAACTCCTTACTCTAAAGGGGGTATTTTCCACCGCGCAAGCGCCCGGACCGCAGCCCAAGCAGTATTTCAAATAGTAAGAAGGTTTCGGGATGAAGGATAAATTAGACTATGCTTTTCTTTTGAGGGGGGGGGGGGAGGCGAATAACGGTTCCAGGCCGACGTCACTTCCGCCCCTGCGGCGCCAGAGGGTCCCAGTCGGCTGGCAGCGGCCTTCAAGCCCGGGGAGCGGAGGAGGGGAAGTTGCGGTGGTAAAGAGTAGCGGGCGGGTGAGAGAGGAGGAGCCAGAGGGAGCGACTGCGGTGGAGGCGGAGGGAAGGTAAATGGAGGAGGAGGGCCGCAGGCCACCGCGAGGGGAGGAGGTGGAGGCCGCCATCTTGTGGAGGGGCGGGGCCTGAGAAGCGCCTCAGAGAGCCGGGCAAGGGGGTGGGAGGGGGGCGAGAGCGTTGGGTAACGGGTGCCGGGAACGAGTTTAATTTGCCTCCTCGCTTTCCTCGCCTCAGCCTTTCCGAGGGCGGTGAGTGGATTTTTTTTTCGGCGTTACGGTGGGGGAGGAGGCTGCGGGGAGGTCAGGCGGCGTCTGCTTCCGGGGTCGGAGGGCGGGCCCCCGGCGCCATTTTGGTTTTGTTGAGTCAGGATCGCGGGTGGAAGAGGGACGCCAAGAGAAAGAGAGAGAAGAGGGCCCGGAGCCCCCGCCGTACCGAGTGAGTGAGTGAGTGAGGGGAGAGGGAGGTCCGGAGCCTCGCTGCCCCGAGTGAGTAAGTGAGGGGAGAGGGAGGCCTGGAGCTCTGCCGTTCCGAGTGAGGGGAAAGGGAGGCCCGGAGCCCCGCCATCCCGAGTGAGTAAGTGAGGGGAGAGGGAGGCCCGGAGCCTCGCCGTCCCGAGTGAGTGAGTGAGGGGAAAGAAGAAGTCGAGAACCCAGGGGATGGGGTGTTTGCGGTACTGAGGGGAGGAGGAACCCATTGGTACCGTGTGGGTGGTGGTAAGAGGGGAGGGTGATCGACTGGGAACGTAACTCAACAGTGCCGATGGACTGGAGGGGTGGTGTTGGTGGGATATGCACTGAGACCAGTCATTTTGTAGGGACGGTAGAGAGAGTGTGTGTCGTGGTCAGTCCTGTATTGCTGAGACATGAGGTTAGTGGGGAGGAAAGGATGCCGTGGTCTCCATTGCGTGTGAGGGTCGGTAGTGGAGTCAACGAAGTCAGGCTTATTATCACTGACATATGTCTTGAAATTTGTTCTTTCACAGCAGCGTAGTGCAAGACATGAAGTTTAGCTACAAAAACTTAAATGGTGCAAAGGATGAATAACAAGGTTGTCTTCCTGAATTCATGGACCATTTAGAAGTGCAATGGCAGAGGAAAAAGATGTTCCTGAAATAGCCAGAGAGTGGTGAATCTGTGGAATTCATTGTCACAGATGGCTGTGGAGGGAGACCGAGTCATCGAGTATATTTAAAGTGGGGACTGATAGATTCTTGACTGATAAGGGCATCGAAGGTTATGAGGAGATGTTAGGAGAATGTAGTTGAAAAGAAAACGATATCAGCCATTATCGAATGATGGCCCAAAGAGCCTAATTCTTTTCCTATGTCTTATGGAAATGAGTGTTGGGATTTTGCTGTGAGAAGGAATAGACTCTAGATGGTTTAATAAGATAAAACGATAACACTTTTTTGATGGTTCATTGGGCTCATGGTAAGTTTGAGGAACTGTGGATGTGGGGATAAGCTGCAATACCCGCAGGAAATGTGCAAGCTCTGCGTAGGCAGTGTGATCGCAAGTGTTGACAGGTGTCACCTTGGCAGAGCCTATGCCATCTAACTCCACCATGGAGTTGACAATGGAATGTTTCCTTCCAAACTATCCCCGTCTGGAAAAAGTCAGGAAGCTGTTCTGATCAAGGGCACTGTCCTTGAGAACACAGCACAGTGTTGGCCTTCAGCTCCACCGCGCTTCCCCACAAACCGTTATTCTTTTCCTCCCCCACATTCTGTACACTTCCATTCCTAAAGTTCTCTTTAAACGCATGCACCCATCTCTGCCCAGCAATTTATGAGGGGGGTGTCCACAATTTTCGCTGAGACGGTGGGAGTTTGTGTTTGGTTTGGATGGGGGGGAAGTGAGAAAATGTTGGAATTTTCTACGGTTTGCAGGTTGCAAGTGAAAGAGCAATAACTTTCCAGAGCTGAAAAGGCCTGACTATTTAATAGCTTTGTGTGCTTTCTGCAAGCTAAGCTGTGTCAACTATTGAAAACCTTTTGTAATAGGTCACTTTCTATTTGAGGGTGAAATGCCCCGATTTCCTGATGCAACCTTCCTGTATTTTACACTGTCCAGAATCTGAAAACAATGAGTGACTGTTATATGATCTTGGTGCAAAAGAAAAATCTTTTAAAGAAGCAAATTCTCTGGAAATTCCAAGTGCGCAGCAAGTCAGGAGGGAGATTTAATGCTTCTTTGTCGTGTGTCTGGTTCATGAACTATAATGTTGAATTTGCCGGGAAGCCTCTTGGATAATCCCAGTTTGTTACTGAATTCAGAATCAGGTTTAATGTCACTGGCATATGTTATGAACTTTTAAGTTTACAATGCAATACATTAAAATAGAGAGAAATAAAACTGTGAATTGAGAATAAGGGATGTCCTGGATGATGTGGGTCCTTTATGATAGACGCTGCCTTTTTGAGGCATCACTCCTTGAAGAGGTCCTAGATACTACGGAGGCTAGTGCACGTGATGGAGCTAGCTATGTTCAGAATGAAAGTAAAAGTTGCATAGAGTGCAAGAATTCCAGAAGAGAGATGGCTGTAGATAGTCAGAAGGGTTTGCTTTTGGGGCCGAGTGGCCTGTTTTTGGTGCTGCATCGCTCTGTGGTGGGGCTGTCAACATTTATTGACCAACATTTACTATGGATGCAGTGATGGATTGGACTTTGCTCATAGACTGTAAGATTAGCAGTAGTGTAGACTCATGCAGCCATAGTTTTGTCAAAGTGAGGTGCGGATGTGTCACCATATACTAACCCGAGATTAATTTTCTTGTAGGCATTTAGTCTGTTGTTTGCAAATATTCCCTTTTGAAGTTGGATAGGAAGCCTTTCCTAACAATTATTTGTTCCCGTTCGTTCATTAAGTGCCATGATGTGTGTGATCATGACCGTGGCTGTTGGCAAATTTTTCTACAGAAGTGGTCTACAATTGTCTTCTGGGCAGTGTCTTTACAAGACAGATGACTCCAGTCATTATCAATGCACTCCAGAGACTGTCTGCCTGGCGTCAGCGGTCGCATACCCAGGATGTGATACATATTGGCTGCCGATACAACCACCTGCTCCCACGGCTTCATGTGACCCTGATCGGGGGAACTCAGCAGGTGCTACCCTTGCCAAGGATGACCTGCAGGCTCACGGAAAGAAGGAGGGCCTTGCATTTCCTTTGGCTGAGACATGTCTCCTCCTCCTGCCACTCAACCATTCCCTTTAATGTTCCCAATTCATAGAACATAAGAGATAGGAGCAGGAGTAGGCCAATCGGCCCCTCAAGCCTGCTCCGCCATTCAACAAGATCATGGCTGATCCAATCTTAACTAGTTTTTACTGAATCCCACAAGGCAACAGGGCACCATGCCGCCCATTTTATTTTATTATTCATCCCGCCCAAACCCATGTGATCACCCGGGGGGAAAAAAAACGAGTTGCCAATTGAGGAGAAAAAATCTGGAAAATTCCTCTCCGATCCATCCAGGCTATCGAAAACTGGTCCAGGAGATCACATGGCTGATCTAAACCTAGCCTCATGTCCACTTACCTGCTCGCTCACCGTATCCCCTAATGCCATTTTTATCCAGGAAAATGTCTATCTCCATTTTGAATTTATTGAGTGTAGTAGCTTCCACAGCTCTCTGGGGCAGTAAATTCCACAGCCCCACCAACCTCTGAGTGAAGAAATTCCTCCACATCTCAGTCCTGGAACGGCATCCGCTTATTTTAAGATTATGCCCCCTAGTCCTAGTTTCACTCATCATTGGGAACATTCTCCCTGCATCCACCCGATCAAGCCCCTTCACAATCTTATATGTTTCAATAAGATCGCCTCTCATTCTTCGGAACTCCAATGAGTAGAGTCCCAATCTACTCAGTCTCTCATCATACATCAACCCACCCATCCCCGGAATTAACCTAGTGAACCTTCTCTGCACTGCCTCGAGAGCCAGTATGTCCTTTCTTAAATATGGACACCAGAACTGCACGCAGTACTCCAGGTGTGGTCTCACCAACACCCGGTACAACTGCAGTAAGACCTCCCTGTTCTTATACTCCATCCCCCTAGCAATAAAAGCCAGCTTTCCATTGGCCTTCTTGACCACCTGCTGCACTTGCATACTAACTTTTTGTGTTTCCTGCACCAGGACCCCCAGATCCCTTTGCACAGAAGCACTTTCCAGTTTTTCTCCATTTAGATAATAACTTGCTCTATTATTTTTCCTGCCAAAGTGCAAGACCTCACATTTGTCAGTATTATATTTCATCTGCCAAATGTCTGCCCAATCACTCAGCCTATCTACGTCCCCCTGCAGGGTTTCAATGTCCTCCGCACTCATTACACTCCCTCCCATCTTTGTGTCATCAGCAAACTTTGATACATTGCACTTAGTCCCTTTCTCCAAATCATTAGCATCTGTTAAGATGCTACAGAGTAGTCACTTTTTCTCAAGTGTTACAGGGACGGTATCACTAAATTTGGAAAGGATGCAGGTAAGATTTATGTGAATGTTACTGGGACTGGAGGGCTTAGGTGCTCTGGAGAAACTGAATAGACCAGGGCTTTTCATCCTCTGGAGTTTTGGAACCTGAGTATTCTTACAGACAATTATAAAATCTCCAGGGAGCATAAATCTGGTGGGTCGCCACAGTCTTTTCCCTGACATGGGGCATCTTCCCCCCCCCCCCCCCCCACCACCCCCGACCCGTGAATCCATGGGAGCAGGTGGTGAATGGTCGTATGAGCAGCTGGTGCATATCACAGGTCCTGGTTATGCAACCACTGACGCCAGGCAGTCATTCTATGAAGAGTATTGATAATGGCTGGGATCACCCATCTTATAAATGCACTGCCCAGAAGGCAATGGGAAACCACTTCTGTAGAAACATGCGCTAATAACAATCATGGTGGTGGGAAAACCTTGATTGCCCATGAAATGGCACATAGTAGAAATGGCAATGTTTTGAAGGTATTTAAACAAGTACATAGGGAATGGTTGGAAGGGTACGGTAAAAGACTGTTGGGATCAGTTGGTCACATGGAATAATTGGGCTCCTGTTCCCATCCTCTGATACTGTGGGGGCAGGAGGCCTGGTAGGCTAGTGGGAAGGAGGGTGGTGATAGCAAACTCTGGCTATTTCCAGCAGTTGAATAGAAGGTTGACATGCTAAAGCAGCCTTTGACATTATTTCTCTAGGGAATTGTTACTGAAAACAATTGGGAGCTGTTTCTCACCTCGTGCTCTGCACTGGAGCTTTATCTAACTGTCTCCTAATTGTTTGTAGTGTCAGTTTGAGTTGATTCTCACCTTGTGCTCTGCACTGGAGCTTTATCTAACTGTCTCCTAATTGTAGTGTCTGTTGGGAGCTAGTTCTCACCACCTGCTCTGCACTGGACTTGTGTTTAACTGTCTTCCAGTTACTTGCAGTTCTGGCTACTAATATAAAATTGAGTTTATGATTTGTTAGGCAGAGTCCCCTCCCCTCTCTTCTATTCCCCATTCTGGCCTCTTACCTCTTCTCACCCGCCTATCCCCTCCCCTCCTTCCCTTTCTCCCATGGTCCATTCTTCTCTCCTCTCCTGTAAGATTCCTTCCTGTCCAGCACTTTACCCTTCCCACCTACCTGCCTTCACTTATCACCTAGCAAGCTTCCCCTACATCCCCAACCCATCTGTTCATCCGTTGAGTTTATTCCTGGTTTGGTGGTTGTTACAGCCAAGGCTTTTGCTAGGCCCTTTTTTTGCTCTTTATCCCTGGGACGGTGGGACTGGCTTACAGACGGGGATTTGGGAGTGTACCCTTGTTGCTCTTTATCCTGGGCAGTGGGACTTCATACAGAGATGAAACTGGGTCTGCCCACTGGTATCAGTAGCCTTTGCGGAGTCGAATCCCAACCTGCGGCGCTGTGTGTGTGTAGTTTGCACCTTCTCCCTAAGACTGATTTTCTCCCCCTCCCCCTCAGCTACTGTAGTTTCCTCTCACATTGGTGGAGCTGGACACTTTAAATTTCTGTTAATGCAGCTGGTCCCCAACCCAGGGTCCACGAACCCTTGGGTTAACAGCACGGCTCTGTTGGATAGAAAAGGCCGGGTACCCCTGACCTACTGCGTATGTTTGGCGGGGGTGGGGGGGGGGGAGAGGATGTGGTGTGATTGGTGTAAAATGGGACACTTGCTAGTTGGTGCCCAGTGGGCCCGGAAGGCTTGTTTCCTGTTTCTGTGTCAGGCCGGACTAATCAAGCCCAGAGGGAACAGGCAGGCAATGTGTGCAGTGGATACTAGCTCAGGCGACCAGGATTGATTGCCTTGCTCTACCCCGTGGGCTGGCTGGTGCTGTGAGGCTCAGACCGCACTGCTGTGTCATGGATCGATCTGCAATGCAGGTGGTTGGGGCCTGCCCGCAGGCTGAGCTGACAGCAGCTGCCGATGCTCTGATTGGAGCTCTTTGTATCGCTTCTGTGGGGAAACTCGTGGGGTTTACTGGCATTGCTTGTCGGTAAGAGCCATCAGCAGCTGGCGGGACCCCTCTCCGTGAGCCCTGCGTTGCAGGTGTCTCGGCATTGACGGCATACTCTTCCAATGCAGTGGCTCATCTGGAACAGTCCTAGCGCTGGTCGTGTCTTGTATGGAGGGGTGGTGTCACTGTTACTATCAGGGCCATTGTGGGGGTGGGGTGGCCACCTGGGGACTTTGAGCCAAGGCCATCAACTGGATAGATTGCCATTGCCATGTGACAAATGGTGTTTTTACTGAGACCAGCAGGGGTCATCCTCAGGTAACAAACGGGTTCTGTCTTCAAACGTATAAAGGTAACCAGGCATCAAATACATGTGGTTCCTGATGAGAAAGAATCACAAAAAGTTGGATGGTGAGGTGAGAAGTTAGTTCTGTCTTTCGTCGTAAAGAATGTAAGTTAGACCTGGTGATTTAAGATTATGGGAGCTTGCAACCTGGGATTGGCCTGCATTGCTAATTTGGCTGCTCTGTTCATTTACTGGAAGCCTGAAGCTCTGCTTGCTTTTTTTCCACTTCCCAAAATCCAGTTTCAGCCTGAGTGTACCTTATCGTTCTGAATTGACATGGGTCGACCTCAACTTTAGGAAGTTGCGGCACAATAACACGGCAGTTTGTATGACACCATTACGGCTCGGGACATCTCAGGTTGGGAGTTCAGCCCTGGTAAC
Source organism: Hemitrygon akajei (assembly GCF_048418815.1). Taxonomy (NCBI): domain Eukaryota; kingdom Metazoa; phylum Chordata; class Chondrichthyes; order Myliobatiformes; family Dasyatidae; genus Hemitrygon; species Hemitrygon akajei. The sequence goes on along the minus strand of NC_133147.1, from coordinate 47,847,387 downwards.
TGCTATGTCTTCCCCGTGGAATGTGCTGGTTTCCTCAGGGTGCTCCAGTTTCCTGCCACCGGTTGGTCATTGTAAATTGTCCTGTGGTTAGGCTAGGGTTATATCGGGGTTGCTGGCTGGCGTGGCTTAAATAAGTTAAATACAATTCATAAACACAAGATTCTGCAGAGCAACACAATACTGGAGGAATTGAGCAGGTCAGGTGGCGTCAATGGAAAGGAATAGAGTAAAATTTCAAAAGTAAATTTACCAAAGTGCATGTATGTCACCCAGTGTTGCTTCATGAGCCTGACTAGGTGTCTGACCTCTCAGTGGATGAGCAGTTAGGGATAGGTGTGGCCCTTGTGGGAGAGTTTTACGTTGGAGTAGGACGAATTACGAGGGCATTAGGCAGGAGCTAAGAAGCATTAATTGGGAACACTTACTCTGGAAAGTTCACATCAGACATATGGAAGGTATTTAAAGATCAATTGCAGAGTACAGGAAAGTTGTGTTCCTGTTAAAAGGAAGGACAGGGATGGAAAGATGAGAGGCCTTGGATGTTCAAAGGGGTGATGAATTTAGTGTATAAGGAAGCTAGAAAAGAGCTAAAGGGAATTGGGAAAGCCAAGAGGGACCATGCAGAGTCCTTGGCAAGTAGGATTAATGTAAATCCCAGGGCATTCTGTACATACAGCAAGAGGATTTCTAAACAGATGGTGGGAGCACAAGGATGAAGAGGGAAGCATTTAATTGGACAGGGAGAATGTGAGGTACTTCAGTATTTACCAAGGAAAAGGATATGGAGGACCAGAAGCCAGCGCTAAGAGTATTAAAAAAAGGTTAGAGTGTTTAGAGGTCAAGGAGAAAGAATTGTTGGGCTTCTTAAAGAGTATTAAGGTAGATATGTCCCCAGGGCCTGATGGGACTTGCCCCAGGATATTGAAGGAAGGAAGGAAGGATTGTTTGGCCCTTGACTAGTATCTTTGGAAGGCCCGAAATGTTAACCGTACTCTTTTCCATAGATTCTGGTGTCTGGCCTGCTGAAATATTCCTCCAGCAGTTTGTGTGTGTTGGCTGGATTTCCAGCATCTGCAGATTTTCTATTGTTTGTGATAGTATCTTTGTGTCCAGGCGAGGTCCCAGAGGACTGGCAAGTAGTTAGCAAAAAGGAACGGGCAAATCCTGGGAACTATAGGCTGGTGAGTCTCACGTCCATTGTAGGGAAATTGCTGGAGAGAATTCCAGGGGGTAGGATATATGAGCATTTGGAATCTCTTGGCCTAACTAGGGAGAGCCAGCATGGCTTTGTTTGTCAGATCAACTTGAGTTTTTTGTAAAGGTGATGAGAGAGATTGATGAGGGTAGGGCAGTGGATGACCATATGGATTTTAGTAAGCTGTTAGTCACAGTCCCTCATGGGAGGCCAATCTGGAAGATGCACTGGGTCCATGGTGCATTGGCTGTTTGGATTCCGAACTAGCTGGTACATAGAAGACAGAGGATAGTTGATCGAAGGGACTTAGTCAAGATGGAGATCTACACTTAGTGGTATTTGGCAGGGATCTGTGCTGGTACCTCTGCTGTTTGTGATGTATATAAATGACCATGATGGAAATATAGATGGGTGGGTTAGTAAATTTGTGGATGAAACCAAGGCTGGTGGAGTTGTGGATCGTGTAGAACACTGGCAAAGAATATAGCACGATATGGATCAGTTGCAGATATGGGCAGAGAAATGGCAGATGGAGTTTAACCCAGATAAATGTGAGGTGTTGCACCTCGGTCAGGCAAACGCAGGGAGACAGTACACTGTTAAAGGCAAGATCCTTAAGAGTTGCTGAGAAGAGGATTCTTGGGATCCAAGTTCATGGCTCCTTGAAAGAGGCTACACAGGTTGATAACGTGGTTAATAAGTGTTTTGGAATGCTTTCTTTTATTAGTCAAAACCTTGAGTTCAAAAGTCAAGAGGTTGTGCTGCAACTTTTTAAAAAGAAAACCTCTGGTTAGGCCACATCTGGAGTGTGGCACACAGTTCTGGTCTCCTCACATAGGAAGGATGTTGAGGCTTTGCAGAGGTTTTACCAGGATGCTGTCTGGTTTAGAGGGCCTGTGCTGTCACGAGAGGTTGGATAAACTTGGGTTGTTATTACTGGAGCGTCGGAGGCTGAGGGGGGATCTGCTAGAGGCTTACCCGATTATGAGAAGCACAAATAGATTTCACAAGAGCATCTGTTTCCCAGGGTTGAAAATACTAGAGGGTGGGTATTGTAAGTGAGATGGGGTAGGTTTTTCACACAGTTGAGGGTGGAATGCATTGCCTGGTATGGTGGTAGAGGCAGAAGCAGAGGCTTTTAAGAAATGTTTGAACAAGCACATGAATGTAATGATGATGGAGGATGTGAACATGGTGTAGGTAGGAGGGATTAGTGTTTGGGTGATTTTTTTTTGCTTTTCAGCTGGTTCGGCACAGCGTTGCGGACCAAGTGGCCTCTTCCTGTGTTCTGAATGCAGCCCAGAGATTCATTTTCTTGTGGGCATCTACAATAAATCCAGAGCTGTAACAGAATCTCTGAAAGACTGCACTAATAGCTGTTCAACCAGAGAGCAAACTGAAAATACAAAGAAACGCAATTAAACAAACAAATAATAGGTATTGAGAACATGAGCTGAAGAGTCCATTGGTTGTGGGAATACTATGAACCAGCTGCTGTGAGTCCTGAGACGCCTGTACCACCTTCCTGACAGCATGCCTGTGAAGAGAGGTTGGGGTCCCTGATGATGGTGGTTGTTCTCCCGCAACAATGCTCCATGTAGATGTGCTCGTGGTACGGAAGGCTTTACCTGTGATGTACTGGCATGTATCCACGACCTTTTGTAGGTTTTTCCATTCAAGGGCATTGGTGTTTCTACAACAGTCTGTGATGCAGCCAGTCAATATACACTCCACTACACATCTATAGAGGATATGTCAAATTTTTCAGGGTCTTGCTGAATCTTCGCAAATTCCCAAGAAAGAAGCGGAGCTGCCATGCTTCCTTTGTAATTGAGCTTCATGCTGGGCCCAGGACAGGTCCTCCAAAATAATAACAGGAATTTAAAGATGTTAGAGGAACTCAGCAGACCAGGCAGCATCTATGGACAAAAAAGAAGTACAGTTGTCATTTTGGGCTGAAACCCTTTGACAGGACTGGCAAAGAAAAGCTGAGTAGATTTTAAAAGGGAGGGGAGAGAGGTGATAGGTGAAATCTAAAGGGGGAGGGATGAAGTAAAGAGCTGGGAAGTTGATTAGTGAAAGAGATAGAAGGGGGGGAGAGAGTGTGGGAAATAGAGAAGGGGGTCTGGGGGGGCCATTATGGAAGTCTGAGAAATCGGCATTCATGTCATCAGGTTGGAGGCTACCGAAATGGAATATAAAGTGTTGTTCCTGCAACCTAAGTGTGGCCTCATCACGCCAATAGAGGAGGCCTTGGATGGACAAACTGGAATGGGAAGTGGAATTAAAATGAGTGGCCACTGGGAGATCTCACTTGTTCTGGCAGATGGAGTGTAGATGCTCGGCGAAGCGGTCTTCCAATCTATGACGGGTCTCACTGATGTACGGAAGGTCACACCGGGAGCATCAAACACAGTAAATGACCCCAACAGACTCACAGGTGAAGTGTCGCCTCATCTGGGAGGACTGTTTAGGCCCCTGAATGTGGAGAGTGAGGTGGTGTAGGGGCAGGTGTAGCACTTGCAAGGGTAAGTGCCAAGAGGGAGATCAGTGGGGAGGGACGAATGGACAAGGGAGTCGCGTAGGGTGCGACTTTTTCATTGCCAACTGTAAAGTTTAGACTTTAACACCCCCCCCTCCTATTCCAACCTCATTCCTGAACTGAACGCTCTGCTCTCCATTCCCTCCGCACTAGTCCTAACCTCGCCATCAAACCCACAGGTAAGGGAGGGGCTGCAGTAGTCCGGTGTACTGACCTCTACCTTGCTAAACTCTCAGACACCTCTGAACAGGATCCAACTAAGGAACACCAGGCCATTGTCTCCCACACCATCACCGACCTTATTAGCACTGAGGATCACCCATCCACTGCCACCAACCACAGTTCCCACACCCTGCACCTTCTGTTTCTACCTCCTACCCAAGATCCACAAATCGCTTGTCCAGGCAGACCCATTGTTTCAGCTTGTTCATGCCCCACTGAATTCGTATCAGCATACCTTGACTGTCTTACCCCCCCCCGGTTCAGTCCCTTCCAACCTACATCCGCGACATCTCACACAAGCTTTTCAAGTTCCTAGCCCACATCATTTTATTTTTACTATGGATGCTCAGTCCCTAGACACCTCCATCCCCCATCTAGAAGGCCTCAGGCTCTCCATTTTTATTCCTGGACACCAGACCCAACCAGTTACCCTCCACCACCACTCTCCTCGCTCTCAGTAATTTCTCATTTGGCTCCTCCCATTTACTTCAAACAAAATGGGTCCCAGCTATGCCTGCCTGTATGTCAGCTACGTGGAATGGTCTGTTCCAAGCCTACACTGGTGAACGTTCCGCACTTTTCCTACACCTCGTCGACTGCATTGGTTTCACTTCATGCACCTGCGCAGAACTCGTCGACTTCATCAACTTTGCCTCCAACTTCCACCTTGCCCTCAAATTCACCTGGTCCATCTCTGACACTTTCCTTTCTTGACCTCACTGTCTATATCTCTGGAGACAACTTATCCACGGATGTCTATTACAAACAAACGGACTCTCACAGCTACTCATCCCACCTTACTGTTAAAAATGCCATCCCCTTTTCCCAATTCCTCTGTCTCTGCCGCATCTGTTCTCAGGATGAGGTTTTTCATTCTAGAACGAAGGAGATATTCTTGTTCAAAGAAAGGGACCTCCTTTCGTCTACCATCAACACTGCCTTCAACTGCATCTCTTCCATTTCGAGTACGTCTGCTTTTACCTCATCCTCCCGCCATTCTACCTGGGATAGGGTTCCTCTTGTCCTCACCTTCTATCCTACCAGCCTCTGCGTCCAGCACACATTTCTCTGAGACTTCCACCACCTCTAACGGGATCCCACCACCAAGCACATCTAACCCCCCCCCCCCCCCCCCCCCACCAATTTCTGCTTTCTGGAGGGAGTGCTCCCTACGCGACTCCCTTCTCCCTCCTGGCACTTATTCTTACAAACAGAACAAGTGTTGCACCTGCCCCTACACCTCCTCCCTCACTACCATTCAGGGTCCTAAACAGTCCTTCCAGGTGAGCCAACACTTCACCTGTGAGTCTGTTGGGGTCATTTACTGTGTTCAGTGTTCCTGGTGTGGCCTTTTGTACATTGGTAGACCTGACGTAGATTGGGAGACTGGTTCACTGAGCATCTGCACTCTATCAGAACAAGCTCCTAGTGGTCACCCATTTTAATTCCACTTCCCATTCTGATATGTCCACTGTTGTGATGAGGAACAACACCTTATATTCTGTTTGGGTGGCCTCCAACCTGATGACATGAACATCGATTTCTCAAACTTTTGGTAATTACCCCCAACCCACACCCTTCTCTATTCCCACTCCCTTTTCCCCCTCTCGCCTCAGCTCCTTGCCCACCCATCGCCTCCCTCTGGTGCTCCTCCCCCCTTTTTCTTTCTTCCATGGCCTTCTGTCTCTTTCACCAATCAACTTCTCAGCTCTTTTACTTAATCCCTCACCTTTTAAATTTACTGGGCTTTTACTCCAGTCCTGCCAAGGGTGTTTGGCCCAAAACGTTGATATTTTTTCCATAGATGCTGCCTGGCCTGCTGAGTTCCAATGGCATTTTGTGTGTGTCACTCGGAATTGTATCTGCAGATTTTCTCTTATTTGTGCTCTCATATTGACTCATGCACCTCTAGTTTCCTTCTGAAGTCAATAATCAGCTCCGTGGTCTTGCCAACATTGAGTAAGAGGTGGTTGTTCAGCCAGATTTTCAGTCTACCTCCAATATGCTGCTTCATCACAGTTTCAGATCTGGCCAAGAACACTGGTGTCTTCGGCAAACGTAAATATGATGTTGGAGCTGTGCTTAGCCTCACAGCCTTGTGGTGCATCTGGAGATTGGGGAGAAGATGTTGCCGACTGGGGTCTACAAGTGATGAAATTGAAGGTCCAGTTGCACAAGGAGGTACTGAGGCTAAGGTGTTTAAGCTTATTGATTGGCTATGACCCATTGCTCCGGTAAGGAGGCATGGGATCCAAGGGGAAATTGCTTTGTGGCTCCAGAACTGGCTTGCCCACAGAAGGCAAAGAGTGGTTGTAGATGGGTCGTATTCTGTATGGCGTTGGTCACCAGTGGAGTGCCTCTTACCCTTCGTGATGTTTATAAGTGACCTGGATGGGATAGGTTAGTAAGTTTGCTGATGACACAAAGGTTGGAGGTGTTGTGGATAGATAGATAGATAGATACTTTATTCATCCCCATGGGGAAATTCAACTTTTTTCCAATGTCCCATACACTTGTTGTAGCAAAACTGATTACATACAATACTTAACTCAGTTAAAAAAAATATGATATGCATCTAAATCACTATCTCAAAAAGCATTAATAATAGCTTTTAAAAAGTTCTTAAGTCCTGGCGGTAGAATTGTAAAGCCTAATGGCATTGGGGAGTATTGACCTCTTCATCCTGTCTGAGGAGCATTGCATCGATAGCAACCTGTTGCTGAAACTGCTTCTCTGTCTCTGGATGGTGCTATGTAGAGGATGTTCAGAGTTATCCATAATTGACCGTAGCCTACTCAGCGCCCTTCGCTCAGCTACCGATGTTAAACTCTCCAGTACTTTGCCCACGACAGAGCCCGCCTTCCTTACCAGCTTATTAAGACATGAGGCGTCCCTCTTCTTAATGCTTCCTCCCCAACACGCCACCACAAAGAAGAGGGCGCTCTCCACAACTGACCTATAGAACATCTTCAGCATCTCACTACAGACATTGCATCTCACTACAGACATTGAATGACGCCAACCTTCTTAGGAAGTACAGTCGACTCTGTGCCTTCCTGCACAAGGCATCTGTGTTGGCAGTCCAGTCTAGCTTCTCGTCTAACTGTACTCCCAGATACTTGTAGGTCTTAACCTGCTCCACACATTCTCCATTAATGATCACTGGCTCCATATGAGGCCTAGATCTCCTAAAGTCCACCACCATCTCCTTGGTCTTGGTGATATTGAGACGCAGGTAGTTTGAGTTGCACCATATCACAAAGTCCTGTATCAGTTTCCTATACTCCTCCTGTCTGAGGTTACAGCTGAGAAGTGGCAGACGGAGTTCAACTCAGATAAGTGTGATCGGTTCACTTTGATAGGTCAAATATGATGACAAAATATAGTATTAATGGTAAGACTCTTGGCATTGTGGAGGATCAGAGAGATCTTGGGGTCTGAGTCCATAGGACGCTCAAAGCAGCTGTGCAGGTTGACTCTGTGGTTAAGAAGGCGTATGGTGTATTGGCCTTCATCAACCGTGGAATTGAATTTAGGAGCCGAGAGGATATATTGCAGCTATATCGGACCTTGGTCAGACCCCACTTGGAGTACTGTGCTCAGTTCTGGTCGCCTCACTACAGGAAGGATGTGGAAGCCATAGAAAGGGTGCAGAGGAGATTTACAAGGATGTTGCCTGGATTGGAGAGCAAACCTTATGGGAATAGGTTGAGTGAACTCGACCTTTTCTCCTTGGAGCAACGGAGGATGTGCGGTGACCGGATAGAGGTGTATAAGATGATGAGAGGCATTGATCATCGTGTGGATAGTCAGAGGCTTTTTCCCAGGTTGCCACAAGAGGACACAGGTTTAAGGTGCTTGGGAAGTAGGTACAGAGGAGATGTCAGGAGTAAGTTTTTTACTCAGAGTGATGAGTGCATAGAATGGGCTGCCGGCAATGATGGTGGAGGCGGATACAATAGGGTCTTTTAAGAGACTTTTGGATAGGTACATGGAGCTTAGAAAAAGAGGGGTATGGGTAAGCTGAGTAATTTCGGAGGTGGGGACATGTTCGGCATAACTTTGTGGGTTGAAGGGCCTGTGTTGTGCTGTAGGTTTTCTATGTTTCCATGTTACACCTCCCTTAGTGGAGACGTATCTTCACCCTGGAAGCCAGTTTAATGATAAGTACCTCATAATTTAGGAAACCCTTATCAGGTTCACTTGTTCCAGAGAAAACGGACGCAGCTTATTCAGACCTTTTCTGCACCCTCTCTAACTTAAACTGAGATACTTCACTCATATAGTGACTGAACTTGCACGCAGTATTCAGAGTGCGGCATGGTCAGCATCTTGTGCCAATGCATTCGATCTCTTACACTCAGGCAAGCTGAAATCAAAATCAGGTTTATTATCACCGGCATGTGACGTGAAATTTGTCAACTTAGCAGCAGCAGTTCAGTGCAATACCTAATATAGAAGAGGGGAAAAAAGCAATAAAATTATAATAACTAAGTAAATCAGTATACTTGTATTGAATAGATTAAAAGTCATATGACTTCTCCCGGAATACTGGTGTTGCCACTTTGGGGAATGGTGTACTTTCACCACTCCATCCCTAGGTTCTACATCTCTCCGGGGGAGGGGGGGTCACACCATTTATAGTCCGCATGCTCTCCGTTTTCTGCATATTTTCCTGCATTCTCGGGTATTTTATTTAGAGGTACAGTGTGGAGCAGCCTTTTCCATTGCCCATCAACCCTCCCATGATTTGACCCTAGCCTAATTACGGGGCGATTACAAGAACAGAATAACCAGTATCAATGCCTACTGAGCATTGTGTCTTTGGATGTGGGAGGAAACCGGAGCACCCAGAGGAAACCCAAGCATTCCACAGGAATGACTCCTTGGAGCAGGGGGTTCCCAACCTGGGGTTTACGGACCCCTTGATTTTATTAGTCCATGGCTTAAGAAGGGTTGGGGATCCCTGCCTTAGAGGATGCCGGGGTTGAACTCCAAACGCAGCCCCGAGTGGTTAGCGCAACACTGTTAAAGCTGTGCTGGGGGTGGGCTGCGTTCGAGGGAGTTTGGAGTGAATTATTGTTTGATTGTAGAGCCTCATTCAGTGGAGAGGTAACTGTAACATGTTTGTTAATTGTACTAACAGGGTCCGAGCTGTGGTGCTGATTTGAAGCTAGTGGGCTGTGCCATGTCCACTAACTCCAGCCATCTGCCCACACGCATCTGACTTCCTTCTCCCTTGTCTGTTTCCCGCACAGATGTCCAGTTCTCCGCTTTCCAAGAAGCGCCGTGTGTCCGTGTCTGCCGCAGAACCAAAGACTGCTTCCAACTGCTCCTCCATCAACTCTTTACGGAGTGAATCCCCAGCAACTCCTGCCAACGTGAGTGCTTCCCGGATGCACGAGAGGTTGAAGGCTAGTGGCATCCTCAGTTTGCTGAGTTTGGATTCTGGTAGCCTCTAGCTTGGGAGTGAAAGTTGGGTGGGGGAAAATGGGGGTGTCCAGGTGGTATGTGGGCTTGGACTCCTTGATGGAGAGGGCAGCGGGTAACCAATATGTGAAGAGGAGGGCCATGAGCTCGCTACTACACTTGTACAAGGACAGTGCCTTTATGTACACTATACAGGGTGGCGGATGGTAGAGACTGGGTCCAAATACACATCTCACATTGAACCTATTCGTTAACTGAAGCCCATCCGAGGCAGCACAGCAACATTTATTGCCAACGCTGCTATCACGAGACGGGTTCTATTTCAAACTCTGGTGCTGTCTGCACATGGAGGTAGCCCATTGGCCTGAATGGCAGTTGTGACTCATTCCAAGGGTGTGCCAGTGGTTTGGGTGGCCTCTGAATTCCACCCCTCCGTCCCCACCCTCCCCCCCTGGTGTGCAGCTGACTGGGAACAGTTGATGGGATTGTGCAGGGAGCAGGGAAAAAAGAGGGTAATGGGATAGTATACACTCAGTGGGCTGAGTATCCCACTCTCCAGTACAAAAGTCCAAAGATGTTCCCCTTTCCAGCAACAATAAATATTCAGTCACTTCTCCCACATTCTCAAGTTCTTTACAACATTACAGGCCATCATTTATTCAGTTTTCTCTGATATTGGAGGCCATTTGGCCCATTAAATCCAGGGTGGCCCCATTCCCCATCCACTCTCTGATTCTCCTTGTCACACACCCTGGATGGGGATGTTGTGATTTACAGCGGCTGACCCACCCCCACCCTCCCCCATGTGGTAGGGTTGCAGAAGGAAACTGGGGTACCTGGGATCCCACACAGGGAGCAGGTGCAAACTCCATTTGGGCAGACCGTGCCAGAAGTCAGGATCAAAAACCAGGATCTGGAAAGCCGGGCCTTTCCAGAGACTGCAGACAAGTGCACTATTGAATGAGGCCATCTGAATCCACACCAGCTCTTTGTGCAAACCATTCAATGTCAGTCCCCGCCCCTTCAACCATCCATCTCGGCACCCTTTACATTGCGATTAGAATTTCCCCTAAATCTTCTTGAGCACAACGCTGTATTCCCCCTAGACACGGGTCACCTCTCGGTGCGCAGGTGATTATTTCCTCCTGTTTATAAACTCGAGGTGGGCCTTGGGCGCTGAATTGTTGCTCACAGAGTGACTCGGCACCTTTTGGAGGCAGGGAGAGGAAGTAATCCTGGGAGCCAGCCGGTTATTTGATCTTTGCCCTTATTTGGTATAAGTGACTCAATTTGGGATTATGAGTCATTCACCATTACAGCCACTAAATTATGCATTACTCAGCCAGCAGGAAGTGAATTGTAGCGACCGAGGTTCCTCACCTTGCAGTGTTGTAGGTCGACCACTTTCCTTGACCAGTGCTTCAGCGTCTGGGTTGTCTGATCTTTGGGATAAAGGGGTGGGGAGGGATGTCTCTGTCGCTTAGCAGAGAAGTCCTTGAGGTCCAGTCAGTCAGGAGTGCATTGTAGCTTTGAGGAGGGTTGCCACGGGCAGGAGGATGGAGTGGGGGGGGGTGGAGAGAGGGCAGTTAGCAGAATGGAGTGTTTGCTTTTGGAGGATCGCTGTTGCCTGGGGTGTATTTTGGAGATTGAGTGACGGTACTTTCTGTTACTGGCAATCCACTTTAACATCTGGGACTTTGCACTCCTAGCAAGTGTGTATCAGAAACCTTTGTCTGCCTGACCCTGGGAGTGTGTGATATGACAGTGTGGAGGGAGCTTGACTGTCTGATCTCAGCTGTACGGAATGGGACAGTATAGAGGGTGTCTGACCTCAAGAGTGTGATGGGAGTGTAGAAGGAGCTTCACTCTGTCTCTGACCCCGGGAGTGTGTGATGGGACGGTGTGGAGGGAGTTTCACTCTGTGTCTGACCCTGGGAGTGTAGAGGGAGCTTCACTCTGTGTCTGACCCCAGGAGTGTGTGATGGGACGGTGTGGAGGGAGTTTCACTCTGTGTCTGACCCCGGGAGGTTGTGATGGGATTGTGTGGAGGGAAGTTCACTCTGTGTCTGACCCCAGGAGTGTGTGACGGATGGTGCGGAGGGAGCTTTACTGCTTGCCCTGAGGCGTCTCCAATGCTGATACTGACCTTGTTAATTGCAGGGTATGGCGAAGAATGGAAGTGATGTGGAAATTGACGAGGGACTGTACTCCAGACAACTGTAAGTGAGGCCTCTGGGAATGTTTGGGGTGTTGGGGGGAGGCATGTGGGGTGTGATGTGTGTCATGTGGGTGGATGCGAGGAGCTCTTTAACTGTGCCGTGCAAACCCATTATTTGCCTACTGTGTAAATACTTTTAGGTCCAAAAGCATTGCTGATGTATTGATCGGATCACTCTCTAACATTGCTACCTTCCCCTCCAACGTCCCAGTCGTCACTGATGTGTTCTGGGCCTGCTGCGGTGCTACTACTCGGCTTGTTGCCTGCTCTTTGGGGTCCTTGATTGCCTGCTTTAGGGAAGGGCCCCTACCCACCATTTCATTCAGCTGTTCAGGTGATGTTGCCCTTCAAGACTGCGCAGCCCGACTTGTTCCTCTTGTTACAACATCTATGCCCTTCAGTATCTTCACCAGGCCCACTTCTGTGTGATTCTCTCAGAGGAGACTGGATGAACTTAATGGCCTAATTCTGTCCCTATATCTTACGATGTAAACATTCCTTAGCTGTTATATTGCTAATTTAAGTCTTCCTAGCAGTGGAGCACAGAAACCATTGAGTCTGCTCCGCCATTCCATCATGGCTGATTTATACCGCAGCATATCTCGATAAACAAATAAAATCCTCCTGTCAACCCTTTTCTCCCTGTAACCTTTGACACCCCCACCCCTTGCCAATCAAGAACCTATCAACCTCCACTTTAAATATTCCAAATTAGTTGGCAATGAATTTCATAGATTCACCACACTCTGGCTAAAGAAATTCCTCCTCATCTCTGTTCTAAAGGGACGTCCTTCTATTCTGAGGCTGTGCTCTCTGGTCCTAGGCTCCCCCACTATAGGAAACATCCTTGCCATGTAAACTCTATCTAGGTCTTTCGATAGGTTCAGTGAAGGTTGAACCCAGGTAGCTAGTGGCTGTACCGCTGTGTGACTGTTTCACAGTTTCCCGGGGATTCCCCCTACTTGAATGCCCTCCTATCCCAGGGAGAGTAGACCTTAATGTTCCTCAGTTTCCAGCCCTGGGACTGCTTGTAGGCGTCAAAGTCTTTTTCTCTGAAAGGGATGATGGGTTGTGTGAGCTTTAACCTCCCTGCTTTTCCCCAGGCTCTTCCATGGATCTGGCCAGTCTTCACGGAGGCTTCAATGGCCATTCGTATTGTCCTCCCCTCTCTTTCCCTGTTCCTTCACTGAGTTTGGCCTACCTTCAGAGAAGATCATCTGTGTGTCCAGCAGATCTTTAAACAGCTCCTGCCCCTCTTGCCTCCCCCCTGCCCCCTCAGGGTGTGAGAAACCTAACGCTTGCACTGGCTTTGCAGGTACGTCCTCGGCCATGAGGCCATGAAGCGGATGCAGAACGCCAACATCCTCATCTCAGGCATGCGGGGTCTGGGCCTGGAGATCGCCAAGAACGTGATCCTGGGCGGGGTGAAGACCGTGACCATCCACGACCAGGGTGTGGCGCAGTGGGTAGACCTCTCCTCCCAGGTGAGCTGTGTCTCCTCCCCTGCCCGCCTCCCCTACTGAGCAAGTGCAGGGAACGTTTGTTATCAAAGACAATGTTATCAAAGACAAATGTACAATGGAGAGCATCTTGACTGCTTGTAGCAGAACCTGCTATGGAGGCTCACAAGAAACTGCGAGGGACCAGTGAGGGGATCGGCAGTGAGTAGTTCACAAACAGCTAACGAACTTCTCCGTCCAGGAGAGAGTGGGTGGGATGGGGTGCACAGCAAGACTCTGCCAGCTGGCCTTGAAAATGACCAGTAGACTCGCAATTACTGCAGGCACTAGAATCTGAGCAGAGGCAGTCTGCTGGGGGCGGGGGGGGGGGGGGGAATAGCAGGTTGAACAGGAGGGAAAATGTCCGACTTGCATTCAGGAATCAACAAGAGATTCTTTCTATCCTGCAGTGCCACTCAACCTGAGGGCCTCCAGTAGACAGGGCACTTTGAAGCAACGGGTAGTTTTGTTGATTTAAACGGTAGGCTCTGGAGTGGCGTTATCACCTCTCGCCCTCCCTGCCCATAGCCAGCCCTCGCTCCTTCTCGAAATGGCTTTGGCAGCATTCTGTCTGCTGGGGCATATTCCTGCTGAACACAGTAGGTACAGTTGTAAGATGAGATGGCACAGACCGCTTTTTCTGGACTGTTAGCGACAGAGTGGCGACCTGACATAAGTTGAGAGCTGTAGATATGGAGGGTGGCCAGATTTGTTTTACCAAGAGTAGAAGTATCAAATACACACTGGCAGTGTGTATGGGGGAGGGAGGTTTGGAAAGGGATTTGCTTCTGTGTTGGCTTCTCTGCTAAACATTACGGGCATTCCATGTGGAGATTCTTGCAGGCTGCCCCAGCACGTCCTGAGACTGTGTTGGTTGTTAATGCAAACGATGCCTGTTATTTCTGATGTATATTTGATGTTTCTGAATCCATCAGGATTAGACTTGTCAGTTTTGTTGCAGCACTACAGTAGAATCAGTAAAAATTACGAACAAAAGCAACAGATAGTGTAGAAGACGCAGAAAACTGATGGTGAAGGGGAAGAAGCTGTCCCTAAAACATTGAGTGTGGGTCTTCCGGCTGCGTAAGGGTGCGGAAACACGGGTCAGACGTAATGGTAGTAAATGGCCCGGGGGGGTGAGGGTCCTTAATTATGGAACGGCACCTTCCTGAGGCGCCTTGAAGGTGTCCTCAGTGGTAGCAGAGGAGTTGTACCCATGATGGAGCTGGCTGAATGGACGACCCTCCGCAGCCTCTTGTGATCCTGTCTGTTGGAGCCTCCCTACCTGGCTCTGATCCAACAGTCGGAATGCTCTTCACATTCAATGATCTGTAGAAATTTGGAGACAAGGTTTATACATTGATGTGAGAGGGTTGAAGTTCAAATGAGAGTTGCAAGACAAGTTACATTGAGTGTGGTGGGTCTCTGGAACATGCTTCTGGAGGCAGACACAATGGCAATGCTAAAGAGACACTTAGACAGAATAGGGGGATATACACCAGGAGGACACTGTACACGTGTTATTAATGCAAATATCTAATCAGCCAAATGTGGCAGCATCTTAATGCATAAAAACAAGCAGATGTGGTCAAGAGGGTCGGTTATAGTTCAGACAGAACATCGGAATCGGGAAGAAATATGACCTAAGTGATTTTGACTGGAATAATTGTTGGTGCCAGACAGGGTGGTTTAAATATCTCAGAAATTGCTGATCTGGGATTTTCATGGACAGCAGTCTAGAGTTTACAGAAAATGGTGCAAAAAACAACAATGCATCCAGTGAGCGGCAGTTCTGTGGGTGAAAACACCTTGTTAATGAGAGAGGTCAGAGGAGAATGGCCAGACCAGTGGAAGGTGACAGTAACTCTTTTAACGGTGGTGTGCAGAACAGCATCTTTGAGTGCACAACATTTCGAACCTTGAAGTCGATGGGCTACAGCAGAAGACCACATTGGGTTCCATTCCTGCACCCAATAGAGTGTCCACTGGTTGTAGATTACATGCAGGCATTGTGGTCAGCACAGACATGATGGGCCAAAGGGCCTGTTCCCTTACAGTCAGAGGCATTGCAGAGGGTTTCACCTGCTGGATGACACGCTTTTGAATTACAGCTAACTGTCGTTCTCTCCCCACCCAGTTCTACTTGAGCGAGGCTGATCTCTCAAAGAACAGGGCTGAGGTTTCACAGCCCAAGCTGGCAGAGCTCAACACCTACGTGCCGGTGACAGCCTACACTGGAGACCTGACCGAGGAGTATCTGCAGCAGTTCCAGGTATGAGGGTTGTAGGGCGAGGAGCGGGTCCTATAAACAAAGCCCAATAGCACTTCACAGAAGGGAGCTTTCAGAAAAGGTAATTTGCCAAGTGGGTAATGTCTGAAATGCAATTTCCTGCCCACTTCTTTGTCCTGGGCACATGATCTCTGTTTGCTGACCTGAGGGTTCGCTGTAGTTTTTGTTTATTGTGGGAGGCTGTAATGGCTGATGTGAGGATGCTGTCTATGATGGCGGTGATGACCTGAGCTTTAAGGGTGCGGAAACACGGGTCGTCAGCCTCGGCGGAGAGAGAAGCCGCGGTCAGTTTCTGCCCCTTCACCTTGTCTGTTTCTCTCGGCAGGTGGTGGTGCTCACCAACTCCAGCCTGGGCGAGCAGCTGCGGATTGGCGAGTTCTGTCACAGCAAGGGGATCAAGTTCATTGTGGCTGACACAAAGGGCCTCTGCGGGTGAGTGACGGCAAGGTCAGGCTGCTCAGAGGGTACCTCCTGCCGAACAGGATCTCCCTCATCCGCTGTGGGGTGGGGGGGGGGAGCTCACCACACTCTTCCCTCACTGTTGAGTGTCCTTTATGGAGTGAGCAACTGGAAGAACCCGTCACAGGGTCTTAAATAGAGATGTGTGTTATACATGTTCCACTACTACCCACCAACAATCACTCTCCACAGTCCCATTATCACTTTTCTTGTCAGGTTTCAGCAATGGAATCTTTGTCCTCTTTTTTTTGGCCTCCAGCCAGTCTCCTCATTTCCCCCACATAACTTCATCTCCCCTTTTCTCCTATCTAATTTCCTCTGTCTCCTATGTCCTGCTGCCCCTTTCTCCAACTTCCCCCCTCTGTTTCCCCCAGCTGGCTCCATCCTCCATCTCACTGCTTCACCCCCTGGGCACCAGCTCACCTTCCCCTGGCACGTTGACCCTCCTCGCCCATCCACCCTTGCGGATGCTGCGTGTCTTGCTGAGGTCCTCCATTTACCCTGCAGAAGTGGGCCATTTGGCCCATCACATCCATGCCAGCCCACTACACCTCCAGTTTCCCAGCCCTGGGTCTAGTCTGTACCTTTCCCTGCCTTCCCCATTCAAGTGCTCATTGGCTCTGCCTCTACCACCCCTGCAAGCAGAGCATTCCAGATTTCAAACCCCTCCCCCCCCCCCGGGGAAATGTTCCTCCTCTGATTCCCCCCCCCCTATACAACCAACCCCTCCAAAGTTCAAAGTGCTCGTAGAACACAGCAGGCTTGGCAGCATCTATAGGGAGAAGCACTGTCGACGTTTCGGGCCAAGACCCTTCGTCAGGTCTCGGCCCGAAACGTCGACAGTGCTTCTCCCTATAGATGCTGCCTAGCCTGCTGTGTTCTACCAGCATTTTGTGTGTGTTGTTGTTTGAATTTCCAGCATCTGCAGATTTCCTCATGTTTGCCCTCCAAAGTTCAAAGCAGGTCTATTGTCAAAGTCACCATAGACTATCCTGATTTTCTTGCAGACATTCACAGTAGAACAAGAAGTGCAATAGAATCAATGAAAAACTACACAAAGATTGATAAACAACCGATATGCAAACACAACACAAACAAATAACATAATACTCAGTGCAGCAGCTTTCCCACTTTTAAAAGCTCCTGTCATCGTCAGACACGGTGGACAAACACCAACACCGAGAACGTGAGTTATAAGGTCCCTGAAAGAGAGTCCGTAGGTTACGCTCACTGCTCAATTCTATGTTGAGGTGAGTTGAGTTATCCAGGCTGGTTCAGGAGTTCGGTTGAAAGGTAAAAACTTCCTGAACCCTGTGATGTGGGACCTCCGGCTTGTGTACTACTTTCCCTATGGTAGTAGTGGGAAGACAGCATGTCCTGGGTGGTGGGGGTCCTCGATGATGCTGCTTTCTTGTGACAGTGCCTTAATCCATCCCTTCCAGTTCAAGGCACATCTGCTATAGCGAATAGTTTCCCACCATCTAACCTGCCGATATCCTTCGTAACTCTGCACACCTTTATCACATCTCCCCTCAGCTCACTGTATCTTTCCATCCTAGGGAATTTCCTCTTCACTCTCTCCTCAACAATCGCCACCTTCCCATAGTGCAGTGAGCAGAACTGAACCTTGCTGTGGTTGAGGCTTGGCCAGCATGTTTATAGTTTCTACCATAACCTCTCGATTTCGTACCTTCTAGTTCCTTCATATTTCTCTAGTTCCTGCATTTCTGCAGGTTTGTGCCTCCATCTCCCTCTTGCTGTCGGAAGCCTTCACAATGTTCTGATAGCTTTATCATCTCATCGGGAGTATTCTTATTTAGTCAGTTTGAAAAGTACATGTGTTATCGAAGTATGTGTGCAGAACCCTGAAATTCATCTTCCCCACAGACAGGTACAGAACAAGAAAACCATGGAATCCGTTCAAAGAAAGACAGCAACCCCCCCCCCCCCAGTGCACAGCAAAACAAATTGAACTATCGGCAACAAAAAATGAGGAAAAACAACCCAGAACGCAAGAAGCCAGGCGTTATTTGTTATCTGGAGGCAACCTAGATTCAAAATAGTAACCAAAAAAAGTGACCAGGAATACATAATGTGAACTACATAGTTCAATCCACAAATCACATCAATTAAACCTTACCCAGGAACTCCGGCACCATCCTCTGACAGCTTGGGGGTGGGGGGGGTGGGGAGAAACTATTCAGATGCTGACGCCTTCCTCCAGCGGCAGTGAGTCAGAGGGAGAGACATCCTCACAGCATTCCCATCTTTTTCTAGTCAGTGCTATCATCCTCTTCCCAACTTTTCTGAAACCTCTTTTCTCACCACTGTTACAGAATGTGAAAATTACCAACCTAGTCTATTCAATCAACTTGTCACTACTTGGCAGCCCCACGTCCCTATTTTTGTCGTTAGCTGGACCTTATCAGCGATGCTTAGTTTCTTTACCCACGTGGATTTGTACTCCTGATCAACCTTGTTCTAATAGGTGGCATAGTAACATAGTGGTGAACCTAGTGCTTTACAGTGCTGGTGATCGCCGATCTTGGTTTAATTCCCCATGCTGTCTGTGAGGAGTCTGTATGTACACAACATGATTCATCCCCTCAAAACCTGGGGTCTTGCCACCCTATCAGAAGGAAATGGCCCATTACCGCTCTCTAGAGCACAGACATGGCGTGCCTGGAAAAAGGAGGAGAAGCAGGAATCTGCTGGATTATTTCCCACTGCTGCCTGTATGCAGTTTGTACATTCTCCTCATGGCTACTCTGGGTGCTTCGCTTTCCTCCCACAGTCAAAGATGTGGTAGGTGTGCAGGTTAATTGGTCGTTGTGTATTGTCAGTGATTAGACTAGGGTTAAATAGGTGATTTGCTGGGCATGTGGCTCATTGGGCCAGAATAGACTGTTCCATGCTCTGTCTCTAGATGAGCATCAATGTGGTGAACTGAATGGCCTGTTTCTGTGCTCTATGACTAACTGTACTCTGCACAGTACAACTCAATCTGACTGTAGGCTACCGAGCTGTAACTTGAACCAGCTCTGTTACTAATAACGAAATCCTTGTTTCTTCTTCTCCCCAGGCAACTGTTCTGTGACTTTGGGGAGGAGATGATCGTGTTGGACACCAATGGTGAGCAGCCTCTGAGTGCCATGATCTCAATGATCACTAAGGTAGGCATCGAGTCCCCTTTGTTCAAATCTCCTCTCTGCCCTCCTGTCCATCACTGACGCCATTGCCCTGTGTTTCAGGACAATCCCGGGGTGGTGACCTGCCTGGACGAGGCCCGGCATGGGTTCCAGACGGGCGACTTTGTTACCTTTACCGAGATCCAGGGCATGCAGGAGCTGAACCAGTGTGACCCAGTGGAGATCAAAGTCCTAGGTCAGTGCACGCCCGACTGCTCCTCACTCAGACGGCCTCCTCCCCCGAATTTAAAAGGACCAGCCAAGAAAACTGATAATCCACTATTCAGTTACTTAGAAATCCTGATATTCTGGCTCCCATTTCTCACTTTCTAGAGCAAGGGTTCCGAACCTGGGGTCCACTGACCCCTTGCTGAATGGTATTGGTCCATGGCATGTAAAAGGTAGCTCCTGCTCTAGAGTTTCTTGGACTCTCATTTCCAACTCTTGCCCCTTTAAATCTCAGGTTAGTGTAAATATCTCAGGCTCTTATGTAATACCTTAAAGTGGTTATTTCAATTAATTCCAGCTATTTGCAATCTTAAGAGAGATTCTGCTGGAAATGGAGAAACTCAGCAGGTCAGGCATGTCCTGATCAGAGAGTCAGGCAGTGTCCCTGTGAAGGGTCTCGGCCCGAAACGTCGATTGTTTTTTTTCCCCCCTATCACTGATGCTATCTGACCATCTGAATTCCTCAGTATTTTGTGTACAATTGCAGTCTTTAAGCTTTGTCCAGACTTGTTATATAAGATCATCATTTTCCAGTGCTCTTGGTGAGGTTAAATGGAAACTGTGGCTGCAAAACTCTCAATGTCCCCGACTCCTGGTGTGTTCAGAACCAAAACCCTATTCTCCTGGTCCACAGCCCTATCCCACTTGCACTCTAGTGCCCACTTTTCATTTACATTCTGGACCTCAAACCAGCCAGAAGCGGGGCCATTAATTATTGCAAGCTACATAATTAATACCTGGGGCATAACTGCACAGTACAGTTCCTTTGGCCCATGATGTGCCAACCTTTTAACCTCCTCTGCAATCAACCTAAATCTTCCCTCCTACACGGCCCTCCATTTTTCTATCATCCATGTATCTGTCGTTCTTACTGCTGGTGTGTCAGAAGTCCGATATGAGGTGATTGTAAACCAGAGAGCTCGAGGCAATTTCCAGCACATAATTTATTGCATTACGTTTCCAAGTGAAAAGATAAAATCAATACTGTTCTCAAATAGATCACTACCAACCATTGCTGAGGAGAAAGTCCCCATGCTTTATGGAAAATGTTACCTGATGTGAAAATCCAGTGGTGGGGGAAGCTTGGGGCCAAATGGAAGGACGTCGTTTTAAAACAGATAAGAAGGAATTCCTTTAGCCAATGGCTGGGTGGATCTGTGGAATTCATTACCACAGATGGCAAAGTGAGACTTCGGAGGTTGATAGGTTCTTGATTAGTAAGAGCTTCAAAGGTTACGGGAAGAAGGCAGAAGAATGGGGTTGAGATCAAATGGTGGAGCAGACGTGATGGGCCTTGTGGTCTAACATTTGCCAGTCCAGAGAGCTTTTGTTAGGTTATGTAGTCATGCCTGCCTTATAGATTTGACAGGTACTCTAAGGTCTTGTCCTCACACACCTGCAGGGTGTTGCCGGCTAGCCTGAGTTCATGCCCAGCACTAGCATGAGAAAGCGCTTGCCCCCTGTTAACACACTCTGGTAACTTCACCGTCTTCCTGTCTCGCCTCACAGGACCCTACACATTCAGCATCTGCGATACCTCTGGTTTCTCTGACTACGTCCGTGGTGGAATCGTCACTCAGGTCAAAATGGCCAAGAAGCTAAAATTTGTAAGTGCCTATCAATATTCCGACTGAAAATTTATGGTTGTGTTTTTATTGACTTGAGAGGCTGTTTGTCCAGCAGTTCCAATGGGAGCAACATCCATAGGGACATTGCTGCTTTGGAACGCAAGGGAAGCCCGCCAGTGGGTGGGGGAGAGCTGGGATGGGACACACACACACACACCAATGCACACCCCTGGGTAAATTACCTTCTCCCTTGAGCGGCACCTCCTCATGCTTTTGGGCATGTAGGCACGCCAGGATTTAGGACTTGGAAAATACCCTCATCAATTTCCTGCATATCCGTATCGGACACCCATCTGAAATGTTTCACTGGTGTGTGATAGTCAGTCATACAGCAAGGAAACAAGTGCTGAAGAAAATGCCCCATCTGAGCTGGTCCCATTTGGCCTATATCCCTCTGAACCTTTCCTACCCTACCTGTCCTGAGCACTTCTGGCAACCCGTTCCACAGGCAAAAGACCACATGGAGTCTGTTAGAAGAGCGGGTGATTTATTGAAAACGGTGTGCGCACCAGGAGTCCAACCAAAGCTGATCCACCTGGATGAGGACTCAGTAGAGCATTTACATTCTCAGTTGATAAGATTCCCAGTAAAACTATATTTTGAGAACAGTGTGACTACAGAAAGATTTAGTTAAACAATAGTCTAGGTCCCGACGACAGAGTAAAATGCTTATCCACAGGTGTATGCTAGAACATAATTAGTCAAGTTACTGAACCTTGGGTGTTGCATTTCGTGTCTCTGCTTTAATCTGCTGTTCCCTGTTAACACAATCCACATCCCTATTTACTATGAAATCCTTGGTTTCCTTGGCTGCATAAGACGACCTCTGGCCCTCACATTATTGCAGCTGTCTCAACTGCTTCTGGTAGCCCATTCCATATAAACATCAACTTCTGCATGAAATACTGCTGTTTGGGTCTCTTTTAAACCTTACCCCCGCCCCGTTAAACCTAAACCTTCTGGTTTGTGTTCCCTTTCCAGAGAGAGACAGTGCGTTTGCCCTATCCGTACCCCTTAATATTCTGTCATCATCATTGTGACGTAGGTGGTCATGATCCCGTGACCAATGCTTCAACAGAAACGGTTTTCCATTTTCCATTGCCTTCTTCTGGGCAGTGTATTTGAGACAGGTGACCTCAGCCATTATCAAACCTTTTAGATATTGTCTGCCTGGCATCAGTGGTTGCATCACCAGGATTTGTGATGTGCTCGTACGACCATCCACCAAGTGGATGCTAAGCAGGTGCTACACCTTGCACAAGGGTGACCTGTAGGCTAGCGGAGGGAAGGAGCACCTTACACCTTCTTTGGTAGAGACATATCTCCACTCTACTGCCTAAATTATTCGATATACCTCTGTAAAGATTAGTTTTATTTGTCACCTGTATATTAGAGCATACAGTGAAATGTCACAGTCCAAAGATGTGCTGAGGGAAAGCTCTGAGTAAAGTGGCATGCCCATAACTTAACTCTTTCTAATGGGGGAGTAAATGTGACCACCCAGAGGCAACCCACCCTGTCACAGGGAGAACATGCACGCTCCTTTACAGTCCACAGTGCTAACTCCAAAATCAGTCAGGGTCCAATTCTCACCACTGTAAGGTTCAAAGGTACATCTAATAGACAATAGGTGCAGAAGTAGACCATTTGGCCCTTCGAGCCTGCACCGCCATTTTGAGATCATTGCTGATCAATTACTGTCAATACCCAGTTCCTGCCTTGTCCCCATATCCCTTGATTCACCTATCCAGCTACCCTCCAGGGTATAAAGTCCCAGCCCACCAAACTCCCCCTAATACTCATAAATTATAGCTCTTTAATAGTACAACCTGAATAAACCTATCCCTCCTTAACATCTCACCGCCCCCCCATTGTGCATACATGCTCTCAATGTATGCACAGGAGCAATGAAAAACTTGCAGCAGCTTCACGGGCACTGAGCATTCAAAGAAAAACAAAGTCTTAGCGCATTCACAGTTAAGTCTCAGCACTTAACAGTTTGCACATGTACATAGCTAAGATGTTTTTTAGTAAGTACTGTACTAATTTTATGTATTGCACTGTACAGCTGCTGCAAAAAAATTCATGACATGTGAGTGATGATAAGGTTAAAGTTCATTTTTAATAAAGTATACAGCTTGAGAGAATTTCAAGTTGTATGCTTTAATAATAAAAATGAACCTTAACCTTATGATAAACCTGATTCTTATATGGGTCTCTATTGTGGACAGAGAGTGGGAAGGGGGCAAGGAGAGGGGAATCATAGATGGGGAAAAGGGGGGAGGGAGAGGGCAGGGAGCTGGAGGCAACAGACATTTTGTAATGATCAGTAAACTAAATGACCTTTACTGTTTTGGAGCTGGGTGTATCTGCCCCGTGCTCATTTCCCCATCTTGGCACTCTTTCTCTGCCACCTGCCTTACACCCCTCCCACGGCACACCACCCTGGGCATTCCCAACATCTTTTGCTCCTGCCACATTTGCAAACCCTCTCTCTGCTCCACAATACTGTGTAAAAGTCTCGGGCATCCCAGCTATAAATATATGTGCCTAAGACTTTTGCACGATACTGTAGATTATACACAAAAGTTACAAGAAAGAACACAAAACAAGCAAGGATAATTTTAGGCGGAGTGATTAAAGTGTGGCTAAACTAGTGATCAGTGTTATGCAGGTTGGTTCCGGAACTGAATAGTTGAAAGGAAGTGGCATGGGACTTCAGGCTTCTGTCTCTCCTACCTGATGGTGGCTCAGGGCTGTTAAGATGCCTGCCTTTAACTGTATTTTCCCCTTTTCTTTAACAGCCTTCCTTCCACACCACCCCCCCCCCCCCCCCCAAACTATGGCATAGGTCTTTACCACAAATGTATCAAATTAAAATCAGAGTGGAGTTAATGTAACATGGACAAGTACAAGTGCCAGGAAAAACTTATTTGCAGCATGTCATAGGCACGCACAACTTCACAAGGAAAGCACCAGTCCCAGCAATATTCTCTTCAATCTTTTCACCTGTTTCCAGCTGAATAACTAACATCCTATCTATAGCAGAGTCGCACAACCTCTCCACAATATTTCAGCAATACCTTCATGAGTAGAGTTGAGGTCGAGCACTGACAGGTCGGCGATCTGCTGCAATCGATATATGGTCTGAATTTTCACCTTGTTTACTGTCTTCCCCTAGAAATCCCTTAAAGCCTCACTGGAAGCACCCGACATCCTGACCACAGACTTCGCCAAGTTCGAGCATCCCCCACAGATGCACCTCGGCTTCCAGGCCCTGCACGAGTTTGTGAAGAAGAACTCTAACTTGCCCCGGCCTTGGCATCAGGTACAAGAGGGGACTGTGGGCTTTGGGTGCAGCCATGGGGTAGAGGAGGAGTTCCCAGCCCCTCCCTCCTTGCTTTGAAGTGATGTGTGCACTTTGTGTGCGGGGATGGAGGGTTGTGTTTGTGTGTCTGTGATAATGTCTAATCTGTTCTGTTTGTGATGAGTGAATTCCTCTGTTTTCAGCCCAAGGAATGAATAACAGAAAAACGTTAGAACCCCAAAGCCTCCGTCCCCCTCCCATGCACGAGCAGCAACAAAAGCATCAGGGCCCCCCCCCCCCCAACCCACCCATCATGCAAGCAAAACCAAGCTCCTGAAGATCATGATCTATGCCCCTTTTAAAAACTACTGAGCGTTCCAGCACATCGCCATCTCAACAGGCTCTCGATCTCCCTAACTGGGGCTGGGGGGGGGAGAGGGAGCCCAATAGCTTGCTGTTTCAATGTTACAATCTGCATCGTCGCTTATTTGAGCTCCCCAGCTTGGAGCCAACAGACTGTCACTCAGCATCAAGTGAGAGAGAAAGTGAAGAGGCTCGCTGCCTTGATGTTTTGATCTCCCATGATGTTTCAGTCAGCAAGGAATCGGGTCACCCACAGGGCCGCACTCTGAAGTCTTCCAAGCTGCACCTGGAGATACTGGTGCAGGCCACTCAGCGAGTTCTGAAGAGCGAGAACCCACAGCCCATGTAGAACGTAGTTTGAGCACAGCTGTAGATTATGGACTCCCAGAAGAGGGAAAAGAAAAGACATGAAAAAAGCTGGATGAACTGGAAGAAGTTGCCTGGTCTGCAGAAACTTCTGACGCCATCTTTAGCTCCTTCCCTATGTATTTGTCATGTGTGGAAGTTGTGGTAAGGCAAGGATAGCCTGGGGTACTCAAGTGAGACCGCCTGAGACAGCTCTGCTTATTACAGACGAGATAGACTGGGATGATTGTGGCAAATGTCAAACAAGTGAGGCCTCTGTAGTGAGACTTTTCCAGAAAGTTCTTCCCAAAACAGTGCACTTTTACCTAATGGGGGTGCCAGAGACATAAGAATAATGGAAGAGTGTGAAACTCTTGTCTTTACTAACTTCAAAATATCATCAACTGCCCGCTTGAAATTTCGATCCACACACTTCTTTTGTGAGTGGGGATTGATCTTGCAAGTAAGGAATTCATGTACAATTTAAAGTATAATGATCACTATTGCCAACTCTGTATAAAAGTGGCAGTTTTTTTCTCTCAGAACTTGAGAAAGTCACAGTGTGGGTGACTGGGCCCACGCTGTTCTCCTTGTGCACAAGTAAAATGAAAAGAGTGCTTGAGTCATAAGAGTTTGTGTCTTCTGGGCCCAGTCATTTTATTATCGGTTAGGTTAGTTACTTTTGGGCCAGCTGGCTCGGATGGGGTAGGTGGCCGAGTGCTAAAGAGCTGCGCTGATCAGCTGCTTGGAACGTTCACCGGTATCTCTTAACCTCTCAGTTCGGCAGTTTGAGGTGTCCACCTGCTTTGAGCAGGCTTCAATTTTACCGACTTCTAAGAACGAGGTAACCTGCCACAATGGCAATTGTCTAGTAGCACTTGCGTCCACTGTGATGGGGTGCTTTGAGAGGCTGGCGATGAAACGAATCAACTGCCTCAGATGTGACTTGGTTCTGCTTCAATTTGCTTACCAGCAAAACGGGTCCACAGCAGATACTATTTTGGCTATTCATTTAAACCTGGAACATCGGGACAGCAGAAATGCACGTGTCAGGATGCTCGTTAGCAACTACAGTTCTGCATTCAATTCAATCATCCCCTGAAAGCTGATTAATAAAGCTTGAAGACTTTGGCCTCAATACCTCCTTGTGTAATTGGATCCACTATTTCCTCAGTTGCAAACCCCAGTCAGTTCGGATTGGCCATAGCCTCCATCAGCATAGGTGCACCACAAGGCTGTGTGTGTAGCCCACTGCTCTACTCGCTTTACACTTGTGACGTGTGGCTGAACACCATTACAATATTCAAGTTTGCTGCTGAAGAGTGAGAACGCACAGCCCATGTAGAATGTTGTTTGAGCACAGCTGAATCAAAGGTGAGACAGATCAGCATATAGGAGGGAGGCTGAGTGATGCCATGACAATAATCCCTGTATGTCAGCATGGCTAAGCTGATTTGTGACTTCAGGAGGAAGAAACCGCAGGTCCGTGAGCCTGTCCTCATCAGGGGATCAGAGGTGGGGAAGATCGACAACTTTAAATACCCCAGTGTTATCGTTTCAGAGAATCAGTACTGGGCTCAGCACGTGATGCAATTATGAGAAAAACACGGCAGCACCTCTACTTCCTTGCAGAAGCTTGCAAATATTCGGCATGACATCTAAAACTGACAAATATATTTTCTGGTTGTATCGTCGCCTGGTATGAAAATAACAATACCCTTGAATGAAAACTCCCACAAAGTAGTGGATATGGGCCAGTCCATTGTGGGTAAAGCCCTCCCCACCATTTAGCACGTTGACGTAGAGCACTGTCACAGAAAGGTAACATCAATCATTGGGGACCCCCCCCCCCCCCCCCCACTACCCTGGTCATGCTCTCTGCTGCCATCAGAAAGAAGATTCTCAGGAACAGTAATTACCCCTCAACTTGAACCAGAGAAAACTTCACTTACCCCATCACTGAACTGTTCCCACAACCAATGGACTCACTTTCAGAGACTGGTCATCTCATGTTCTCTGTTTATTATTTATGTGTTATTATTTTTTCTCATTTTATTGGCGTGGTTTCTTGTCCTTTGCACATTTTAGCCATCCAGATTGGGTGTGATCTTTAATTGATCTGTTGTGTTTCTTGGATTTACCATGTGTGCTTGCAGAAGTTACTGGTATGCACTTTGATAATCAATTTACAATGAAGCAGACAGTGGGTTTGCTCAGGGTCGCCATGCATTCCAGTGCCAAGGTAACGTCAATATACTTTATCTTGAGTGAACTGCTCCCTTCACCTGGTTGAATCGGGGGGTTGGAGCTACGCGGTACATGGTGGGACTCCGCAGATTGAAGTAAAACAGAGATGTAGGACGTGATGGTCTGAAGGTTCTGGCACAGGCACACAGGGTGGGAATCTGATGTGCTAGCCTTCATTAGGACATTGAGTATGGGTCACTTCACCAGAAAGGATGATACTTGTACTGAGGGTCTTGATTAAATGTTCCCCAGAGTGGGAGGCATCTGTGTAGGGTGAGAGCGAAGTGCAAAGGGCGGTGGGTATGTGGGACAAACTGCCGAAGAGAGTGGTAGAAGCAGGGATCGTTAAAAAGACACTTGGACAGGTGTGTGGATAGAAATGATTTGGAGGGGAATTGGGTTTGATATCACTGGCATATGTCGGGAAATTTGTTATGCGGCTGAGGTACATAATGGAAGGTAAATCACAGAAGGAAGTGTGTCTGTATGTGCATTTGTGTGTGTATTAAAATTTTAAAAAACAGTGCAAAAAGAGAATAAGGTAATGTTCATTCAAGGGCCAAACGTGGGCAAATTGGTCTCTCTCTTTGTAAGCCTGTTTAACTGACTGTGTCATTACTGAACTGTATTAGATCAATGGCAAGAAGTGGCAAATATGCACGTGTGTGGCCTGGATGGTAGCTCCCATGTTAAGTAGGCCAGTATGTACCATTGCTAACATAACTTGGGTTTAAGCATACTATTTCATTGCTCTGTGCAATATAACAGTCACCAGTCTAACCCTAAATAAGCTGCAGGTGCATGTATTCCTCCAGCATTTTGTGTGTATTACCAGTCTAATCCTTTTCCTCCTCCGCTTCCCCTTTCCCAACCCCTACCAGGGTGATGCCGATGAGCTGCTCAATCTGACCAAGGGAATAAACGAGAAGGCGCCGTCCTGCAGCCGCCTGGAGCTGAACGAGGCCCTAATCAGGAAGATGTCCTACGTGGCAGCGGGAGACCTGGCCCCCGTCAACGCCTTCATAGGTGGGGTGGCGGCACAGGAAGTGATGAAGGTACTTTGTGTGGAATATACATGTCCAGTATATTATGTATGCCCACGACAAACGTGAGCCACCCCTCCCAATCCTGGGCATACATTACATGCAGTATTGATGCTGGGGAAAATCGCTTTTGCTGCGTTGTGTAAAGTGAAGTTATATATGGCAAAATAAAACTGCATGATTTCAGTGCAAGTTGAGGGAGATATTAGTCCAAGGTGATGCTAAGGGAAGAACCTGATGGCAGTGGGGCAGAAGTTAGTGAACCTTGAGGTGTGGGGAGGTTGAACCTGCTCACCCTTTCCACCGCAGGTGGGGTGGAGGTGCGTCTCTACCTAAGGAGGTGTAAGGCGCTCCTTCTCTCTGAGCCTGCAGGTCACCCTTGGGCAAGATGTAGCAGCCACTGAGTCCCCCTGATCAGGTTCACGTGAAGCCATGGGAACAGATGGTGGATGGTCGTATGAGCAGCTGGTCCATATCATGTTCTGGTTATGCAGCCACTGACACCAGGCAGACAATACCTGAAGAGTACTGATCATGGCCGGGGTCACCTGTCTTGTAAAAACACTGCCCAGAAGAAGGCAGTAGCATACCACTTCTGTAGGAAAATTTGCCAAGAACAGTCATGGTGGTGGAAAGACCATGATTGCGCATGTCATACGACACGACACATAATGAACAGATGATTATATTTGCCTGACTGTACCCTAAGAATCACAGTCTGTGTGTGGAGTTTGCATGTTCTCCCTGTGACCACACAGTTCCCATTTTGCATTGCATGAATACTGCCTGGCTACATTGGGTGACATTCTGGTTCCTGTACTACGAAGATCAAACCAGAGAGAATGCGGAAGAAATTGACGCTATGTTAGTGGCATTGCCGAGATTGCATAAGCTGTGGATGTTTTCTCTGGAGAGCTGGAAGCCCAAGGGCAACCTTCAGAAATTCATCAAAACATGAGATATAGGTAAGGTAGGCTGTCATAACATTTTGCCCAGGTTTGTCATCGTAATCATTACCTGTTGTGTCTTCTTATGATGTGGGTAATCTTGGTCTCCTTGACTATGATTATTCTCGGTGAATTTTCCTACAGAAGTGGTTTACCATTTCCTCCTATGCTGTGTCTTACAAGAGCTGCCAGAGGAAATGGTAACAGTGGGTATAATTCTTGCATTTAAACCACAGGTGAGCGGATGTATGGATAGGAAAGGGCTAGAGAGAGATGGGCCAAAGGCAGACAAGTGGGGTTATTGTTCATGGACAGCTTTGTTGGCATGGAAAAGTTGGACTGAAGAGCCTGTGTCTGTTCCAGTTCCACCTGGACTGGACTGAACTATCAAACCCACACACAAGTTTAGGGTAATCATTAGAGGGTTTCTGAAAATGGATTTTCTTCCCACCCCTCAGAATCCATTCTAGATTTCAGATTCCCTTGGGGTGGGAAGAAAATCCATTTTCAGAAACCCTCTAATGATTACCCTAAACTTGTTTCACAGTAACATCCTTGGTGACCAAGGGAGGGCATGCTGGGAAATGGAGTTGATGTGGGCTGAAGAGGCGTGTATGTGGGGAGGCTCGGGTCTTTTGGCTCTTTCAGTACTGTACTGCCTGTTGCTGACTGTCTCCTCTATCTTCCCTCTTTGCAAATTCAGTCCTGCACTGGCAAGTTCACGCCCATCCAGCAGTGGCTGTACTTCGACTGCCTGGAGTCCCTGCCCGAGGACGACGAGCCCCAGCTCACCCCCGAAGACTGCAACTTTGTAAGTCTGCCACATCGAAAGCGGGGTATCCAGTGCACATGTCGGCAGCTTCCCAGGGTGTGGTTTTGTGGCGTCAGGTCCGTGTGGTTTTAGGCAAGGGTTGAATTATGTCATTGGTTTGTTTCCTGTAATGGGAGAGTGTGAAAGAGTGTCCCGAGTCATGTTTGAAGGTGTTGTATGAACATTGTTATCTCCCTCTCAGACTGGTCTCCTTACCTGAGGCACCCCATGTTCGAAAAGGATCCTCCCGCCCCCACACGTGACTCAGTTGTCACAGGCAGCATTTATCAAACTGGTTCCCAGACAAAATCAGTGCAGCCATTGCCTCACAACTGCAGTGACCCTGGGTTTGATCCTGGCCTCTGCCACTGTCTGTGGGTGCTTGCGTATGGCTATATGCATCGTAGAATCTGCGAGAACAAAAAGGGTTGGAATAAAAATCTATGGGGTGGGTGCGGCAGAGGGGGGAGGAATTGTTAGTGTTTCGGGAGGAGGTTGTGAACCAGGAACTCTCTCTCTCTCTCTCCCCCCCCCCACACCACCGCCTTGTAGCCTCAGTGGAACGGTGGTTGACATTACCATCGCACAGCCCCAGGTGCTTCGGTTGGACCTACCTGGGGCACTATCTGCATGGAGTGACGCCACCAACCCTGGCGCATTCTCTGGCTTGGTCTCAGCCTCCTTAAAGTCCTGGCACCCTGTGCTCGCTTCGGCAGCACATATACTAAAATTGGAACGATACAGAGAAGATTAGCATGGCCCCTGCACAAGGATGACACGCAAATTCGTGAAGCGTTCCATATAAAAGAAAAGTCCTGGCACCCTGTGATCAACATGTAGAGTTGGTGCAGTGAAAGCAAACCAAATTGTCTGGCATAGATTCAACGGACCGAAGGGCCTCTTTTACGCTGAATCTCTTACTGTGAATTGTTCATAGATTCCTATCATGTTCAATCATTCCTATTCTGCTTTATCTCCCTCTGCTCAGAGGAACTGCCGCTACGATGGGCAGATTGCAGTGTACGGTGCAGCCATGCAGGAACGACTGTCCAAGCTGAAATATTTCCTGGTAAGTGCTCAGACCCAGAATGCACATGCTGAGGCTGTATAAGGTGTTGGTCAGACCACACATGGAGAGCTGTGAACAGATTGGGGCCCTTATCTAAGAAAGTGTATATTTGAGGGGGCTTAGAGGTTCATGAGAATGATTCTGCAAATGAAAGGATTAACGTACAAGGAGTGTTTGGCTCTGGGCCTGTACTCACTGATGCTCAGGGGAACTCATTGAAACCTATTGAATATTGACAGAGTGAACGTGGAGAAGATGTTTCTTCTTATAATGGGGGGAGTCTAGAACCGGAGGGCAGAACTTCAGAATACAAGTACGACCCTTTAGAACAGAGATGAAGAGGAATTTCTTTAGCTAGTGGCAAATTCCCTCTAATTTGTAATGACCAGTGTGCACAAAAAGTCTTAAGACAGTGGTGCCATTACAGCATTTCGGAGTTAATTTCTGTAAGGAGTCTCTATACACCCACGCCCTCCGATTTCCTCCCTCAATCTAAAGCCGTAGGTTAGTTGGTCGTTATAAGTTGTCCTGTGATTGGGTTTCTCCGGGGTTGCTGGTGTGCCGTGGCTCTTGGGATTGCAAGGGCCTACGCCGTGTTGTATCGCCAAGTAGAAATAAATCAGATAGACAGCCAGCACCTTTTCCCCAGGACAGAAACGGCGAATGTGGGGGGGCATCATTTTAATGTGATTGGAGGAAAGTATAGAGGCAACATTAGGTAGTGGTGGGTGGTAGAAGCAGATACATTGGGGACATTTAATACCTATATGAACTGTGTATTGTTGTGTTCTACAAATGACCATGTAACAGTATCCCTTCCCTGAGTCTTGCCCACTAGTGGAAACATATCCCCATTGGGCTCCCCTCAGCATCTCCTCTATTCCAGATTCTTCTAAACTTACAACATAGATCAACCCTGAGAGAAGACATCCTTATCACCCAAATCTCTCCTGACGGTCCTCAATTGCCAGTGTTACATGGTCCTACACAGGACACTGTGTGTCCACTACACACAGTACAGTCTCACCATCTCCCCATTCCTCACAGCTACTTTCACCCTCCCACTGTCCCTAACCTTATCCTGCAGATACTGGACTCGAGTGACAAGCATTTGCTGGAAGGAGGGGATTCTTGACGTTTTGGGTCAACTCTGTATTGGGATGCCAACATTTCCTTTCCACCACACATTCTGCTCAACCCAAAGAGCTCCAGTAGCTGATTTGTTGAGCCTCAGAGTCTTGTATGTTTCAGTAAGGTCACCCTACATCAATGTAAACTCAAGTGTTCATCTAAATGTTTTAGCTTGCTGCCTGGCCTGACCCTTAACTCAATAGTAATCTCCTACTGGGTCTAAGACAGTTCGTCTAGTACATAGAGAGGAAGGGTTTAGAAGACTACGGGACTGACTTTGTTGGGCATGATTAGCAGGGATGAGTTGGACTGAATGGTCTGTGATGCAACACCCCTCTACACTGTCCTATCACATATTCCCGGGGTCAGACACAGTGTGAAGATCCCTCCACACCGTCCCATCACACACTCCCGGGGTCAGACACAGTGTGAAACTCCCTCCACACCGTCCCATCACACACTCCCGGGGTCAGACACAGTGTGAAACTCCCTCCACACCGTCCCATCACACACTCCCGGGGTCAGACACAGAGTGAATCTCCCTCCACACCGTCCCATCACACACTCCCGGGGTCAGACACAGAGTGAATCTCCCTCCACACCGTCCCATCACACACTCCCGGGGTCAGACACAGTGTGAAACTCCCTCCACACCGTCCCATCACACACTCCCGGGGTCAGACACAGAGTGAATCTCCCTCCACACCGTCCCATCACACACTCCCGGGGTCAGACACAGAGTGAATCTCCCTCCACACCGTCCCATCACACACTCCCGGGGTCAGACACAGAGTGAAGCTCCCTCCACACCGTCCCATCACACACTCCCGGGGTCAGACACAGAGTGAAACTCCCTCCACACCGTCCCATCACACACTCCCGGGGTCAGACACAGTGTGAAACTCCCTCCACACCGTCCCATCACACACTCCCGGGGTCAGACACAGAGTGAATCTCCCTCCACACCGTCCCATCACACACTCCCGGGGTCAGACACAGAGTGAATCTCCCTCCACACCGTCCCATCACACACTCCCGGGGTCAGACACAGAGTGAAGCTCCCTCCACACCGTCCCATCACACACTCCCGGGGTCAGACACAGTGTGAAACTCCCTCCACACCGTCCCATCACACACTCCCAGGGTCAGACACAGTGTGAAACTCCCTCCACACCGTCCCATCACACACTCCCGGGGTCAGACAGCGAGTGAAGATCCCTCCACACCGTCCCATCACACACTCCCGGGGTCAGACACAGAGTGAAGATCCCTCCACACCGTCCCATCACACACTCACGGGATCAGACACAGTGAAGATCCCTCCACACTGTCCCATCACACACTCACGGGATCAGACAACGAGTGAAGCTTCCTCCACACCGTCCCATCACACACTCCCTGGGTCAGACAGCGAGTGAAGCTCCCTCCACACCGTCCCATCACACCTTCCCGGGGTCAGACACAGAGTGAAACTCCCTCCACACCGCCCCATCACACACTCCCGGGGTCAGACACAGAGTGAAGATCCCTCCACACCGTCCCATCATACACTCCTGGGATCAGACAGCGAGTGAAGCTCCCTCCACACTGTCCCATCACATACTCCCTGGGTTAAGGAGGTAGAGAGGGTGTTTTTTATAAACTGGAGAGCTGCCACCACATGGTGTGACATCACCTGTCAGCCCTACCCTCCCATGACTGGTCTTTTGTGTCTGCGCAGGTGGGCGCCGGCGCCATAGGCTGCGAGCTGCTAAAGAACTTTGCCATGATAGGCCTGGCCTGCGGTGAAGGGGGTGAACTCACCGTCACCGACATGGACACCATCGAGAAGTCTAACCTCAACCGCCAGTTCCTCTTCAGATCCTGGGATGTGACGGTAAGAAGGTGGTAGGGGAGAAGTGTGAGGGATGGTGCAAGGAAGCATCGTCCTCAGGTTGGAAGGGGGGAATGAGACTTCCCTTGTGATGGAGACAACATTCAAATCTTCATGGGGGGTGTTAAGGTGCCCTTTTCCCCACTTTGATTGTGACCCAGGGCTGCAGTGAGCAGTAAGAGTTCTTGTCAGTTCATGGCAGGATTCTTTTCATACCTCAGATGGTATGCAGAATTTTTGTCTGGCACAGGTGCCTACAGCCTTGTAACAGCCGGCAAATCGCTCCCACTGTTATCCCAAACACTCATCTGTGTGTACGGACTGAACAGTCGGGCATTTGTAATCCGGTGTGGATCTGTGAGGGTGGGCTAGCCAATTGGCAACAGTTTCTAGTCAGAAGCTTCTCCCAAACCGGTTGACCTTCGGTTCTGCCGAGAGAGTCGAAGTGAATGGAGTGCAGATTGGGCTCGAAGGGTCACGGGAAGGTTCAGTGGATGGGGGAAGAGGAACGTGGCACTAATACAATCTTCTTCTTTTCACCTGTCCTAGAAAATGAAGTCTGAGACGGCAGCTGCTGCAGTGAAGCAGATGAATCCGAACATTCGAGTCACAGCACACCAGAACCGCGTTGGACCTGACACTGAGAGGATCTATGACGATGACTTTTTCGAAGCTCTGGACGGTGTGGCCAATGCACTAGACAATGTCGATGCCCGTGAGTACCTCCTGTCTCTCTTGGCCGTATTCCTGGTGCCCTTGCTTGTGAAGTCAACTTTAGAGCTAAGGGGAAGAGAAGTCATTCCCTTTTCAAGAATATCTCCTGCACAAAACCATCCCCCTCCCACCCTAGACTGTTTAAACCCTATGTCTGCTTGCTGGCTCCTTGTGCAAGCTCAGCTCGTGCATTTTTCCCCCTGTAGACCATAGATAGCATCCAATTCAAATGCAGCTCTTTCCTTTGTGCAGACTGTCATGCCCTCTGCTGATGTGGGGGTGGAGTGGGGGATACAACCAGCATAATCATGGACCCCACCCACCCTACATTCCTGTTAGGCAAAAAACACGGAAGTCAGAAAGCAGGTGCCACCAAGCTGAAGGGCAGCAGATTGGCCCATTTGTTAGACTCTTGATCCTATGTTCCTACTCTAAAGGTCTCTCAATCTATCTACCTCAATGTGACCAATGAGATATATTCGTTTAATCAGCACTGCACTCTCTCTATAACCTTGTTAATGCCAATATCTAATCAGGAACTCAGTGCATAAAAATATGTAGGCAGGGTCAAGAAGTGGGAAGAAACGTGAGCCAAGTGAGTTTGACTGTGGAATGATTGTTGGTGCCAGTCGGGTGGTTTGAGTATCTCACGGACTGCTGCTGATCTGGGATTATCACACACAAGTCTCTAAACTCTAGAGCAGGGATTCCCAACCTGGTGGGCCAATGGCATACAAAAGGATTCGGAGTCTCTGCTCTGGAGTCTGGAGTTTACAGAGACTGGCGTGGAAAAACAAAAAAAATCCAGTGAGCTGCAGTTCTGTGGGTGAAAGCGCCTTGTTAATGAGAGAGGTCAGAGGAGAATGACCAGACTGGTTCAAGCCGGCAGAAACGTGACCGTAACTCAAATAACCATGTGTTACAACAGTGGTGTGCAGGAAACCGTCTCTGAATGCACAACACATCAGGCCTTGGGCTACAGCAGCAGAAGACCACAATGGTTCCACTCCTGTCCCTAATAAAGTGGCCACTGTATGTATATCCTTTTTCCTTTGTACTCCAGTCTACCAGTGTAGGGAGCAACCTGTCTGCAACACACTTACACTGTACCTTAGTATATACATCAATAATAAACCACATCAGGCAAACTTCCCTTCGTCAAGGGGCCTCTTGAATCTCCTACTGCTCTGTTTGGGCAGCTTGGAGATGAGGTTCCATGGTGGTCTGTTAGTCCAAGTGAACTTTAAGCTGTGTGATGTTCAACTAAAGCAGGGTTTCCAATCTTTTATATACTATGGACCCCTACATTTACCAAGGGGTCCATGGACTGCAGGTTGGCAACCCTGCACTAAGGGTCACTGCAACATCAGAAACTCCGGGCTTATAGGTTACTCAGCTGCTGTAACTTGCCCTGGTACGTACTGTAGGTGGCAAAGCCTGAGGGTTGTTGATGGGGAGGGGGGGCTTTCTTCTTAAGCCCTCACAGCTGTTGGGGTGTAGGCCACCAGCAGCAGCTTGCCAGATTCCTCTGTCTTGCGTCAGTCTTTCAGGTGACAATCTTTCCTCTCTCAAGGATGAGGTCTCCAGAGCCTCTGGTGCCCTGTAGCACTGGGTTGTTACGGAATGGGTAGCTAGTCCCATGCCCAACCTTCTCTTTTGCAACCATGTTTCGGACCGTCCATTGTGGAGTTTGAGGGGGTGCGGAATAAAATTCACTTTATGTGAATATATGCTTGATGGGCTGAGAGGCCTTGTTCTGTGCTGTATCAGTCTACAAAGTCATTAGGAGTTAAATCTAAAGGATATGTTCCCAACCTTTTTGATGCTATGGATACTTACCATTAACCAAGGAATCCCTGGTTTAGGGTGTAATCTCCCCACTCTTAAACTGACCTCCCACATTAGAATATAATGGGGCAGTGCAGAGGGAGCTTCACCTGGTATCTGGTCCTGGGAGTTTATGATGAGATGGTGCAGTACAAGGATTCCCAAGCTTTTTTTAAGCCATAGACTAATACCATTAAGCAAGGTTTCTGTGGACCCCAGGTTGGGATTCCCTGGTGCAGAAGGGGCTTCATTCAATTTCTGACCCTGGGAGTGTGTGATGGGATTATGTAGAGGGAACTTCACTCAGTGTCTGACCCTGGTAGTGTGTGATGGGATTATGTAGAGGGAACTTCACTCAGTGTCTGACCCTGGTAGTGTGTGATGGGATTATGTAGAGGGAACTTCTGACCCTGGTAGTGTGTGATGGGATTATGTAGAGAGAACTTCACTCAGTGTCTGACCCTGGGATTGTGTAATGGGATTATGTAGAGGGAACTTCACTCAGTGTCTGACCCTGGTAGTGTGTGATGGGATTATGTAGAGGGTACTTCACTCAGTGTCTGACCCTGGGAGTGTGTAATGGGATTATGTAGAGGGTACTTCACTCAGTGTCTGACCCTGGGAGTGTGTGATGGGATTATGTAGAGGGAACTTCACTCTGTGTCTGACCCTGGTAGTGTGTGATGGGATGGAGCAGAAGGAGTTTCACTCTGCATTTCCCTGGGAATGTGTGATAGAATGGTTCAGAGGGAGCTGCAGTCTGCCTGGCCTCAGGAGTGTGTGATGGGATGGTGTACATGTCTCACCCATTCTGTGCTCCTTTCCCCCACACAGGAATGTACATGGACAGGAGATGTGTGTATTACCGCAAGCCCCTGTTGGAGTCGGGGACTCTAGGCACCAAGGGCAACGTCCAAGTGGTCATCCCTTTCCTCACCGAGTCTTACAGCTCCAGCCAAGACCCTCCAGAGAAATCCATCCCCATCTGCACCCTCAAGAACTTCCCCAACGCAATAGAGCACACCTTGCAGGTCAGTCCTGGCTGGCACTCGGGTAAACTGGTGCCCACTGCCCTCCGGGTGTCTGGGTTGTCCGTCCTGGGATGTGACAGGTTATCTTGCAGTGTCGCAATACATGGATGCGTTGCCTCTCAGCACCAGAGTTTTTAAATACTTAAGGGGAGCCTGAGTGGGAACTTCTTCACTCATGGGATGGTGCGAATGTAGAATGAGGTGCTAGCAAAACTATTGCACCATTTAAAAGAAATTTGGGTAGGTACGTGGAGGTGAGGGTTTTGGAGAGGTATAATTTCTTGTAATTGGATGGATGTAGGCAGAAGGTCAGACTGGCACGGGCTAGATGGGCTGGAGTGCTCTATGTCCATTAGGTCTCCCCTCGTTTTCTGGCGCTTCAGAGAAGGTCAGGCTTGTAAGTTCTCTTCAAAGCCTCCACATCCTTGTAAAAGGATGACCACAACTGCACAGTTCTACAGGACAGATATCAATAAGATTCAAAGAAGACAGAGAGTACTTAAAAGATTGTTGCTGGGATTTAATTACCTCAGTTAAAGGGAAAAGTTGAATAGGTTAGGGCTTTATTCTCTGGAATGTAGTAGAATGAGGGGTGATTTCATTGAGGTATACAAAGTAATGAGGGATAGGTAGGGTAAACGCAAGCAGGCTTTTCCCACTGAGGTTGCGTTGAGGTCATGTGTTAAAGGAGAAAGATATGTTTGTGGGAGAGCTGGGTCGCTCGGGGCAGTCAGTGTGTACACGAGCTGCCAGCGGGCATAGTAGATGTGGGTTCACTTGGAACATTTAGGAGAAATTTGGATAGGTGTGGTCTCTGAAACTAGACAGAATAGTCGTTCAGCATGGTCTGTGGGTCGGACAGCTTGTTTCTGTGCTGTTGTGTTCTACGACTGACTGATTGTACCCACTACCAAGTGGGGCATAACAAAAGTTTTATTCAGCTACAACCTGTAATCAAAGTCGACTGAAGACAAGTATGCCGTAAATGTCAAAAGTAAATTAATTATCACAATACCAGAACCCTAACGTTACCATATTCTACTCTGAGGTTAATTTTCTTGTGAGGGTCTACAGGGGGAGAAAGAAACAATAGAATTTTATGAAAAACTGTATACAAAGACTAACAAACAACCAATGTGCAAAAGACAAGCTGCAAATCAAAGAAATAATACTAAGATTGTGAGTTGTGTAAGTGAGTCTATAGATTGTAGAATTGGTTTAGGGTAGCAGTTGCATGTAGTTGTCCATGCAGGTTCACTGTGGTGGTGCTAGAGGAACATCTCCTGAACTCTTTGGAGTCGGACCTAAGGCTAAGGACCTGAGCCAAAGGTGGGACCTAACATTTAAGAGGATTTTGGATAGGTATGTGGATAAGAGAGGAGGGTCTGGATGCAGGTCGGTGGCACTGATGCTCTGTGACAATGACATTATGATCCTTTGTCCTGCCTCTGTCTGTGTGGAGTTTTCACTCTCTCCCTGTGACTGGTGGGTTTTCCCCCTAGGCATTCCCACATTGCAACAAGGTGGAATCAGTGGGTTCATCAACTGCTGTAATTGGCCACAGGCTGGAGGTATGGTTTAGCGGGTAGCATCTTTTGATTTAGAAATAATGGGCCCCTCTGGTCCAATGATCCTGCTTTCCTCGATTACACCCATGTGACCAATTAACCTACTAACCTATACATCTTTGGAAATGTGGAAGGAAACCAGAGCACCCGGAGAAAACCCACGTGGTCACGGGAGGGTGTTATAAACTCCTTACATTGTGAGAATTGAACCCAGGTCACTAGCAATGTAATAACATAATGCTACCATGGGGGAGGAGGCTGGAGGTTAGGAACTGACAGATATGACTGGCTTAATGGTCACTATGAACTCCCGTGGGCTGTAGGACCTATTTCCATGTTGAATCTTATAGTCACACAGTATTGAACTAGGCCTTTCAGCCCACTGAGTTATGCTAACCACTTACACTGATCCCATTAATTCTTCCTCACATTCCTGTCAGATCCCTGCAGATCATTCCCCCTCATCTATATACTGATTAACCTTCCGACCCTACATGTTGCTGGGTTGTGACTGGAAACTTGTTGGGGGGGGTGGAACGGGGGTGTGATAAAGGGGTTGGTTGCAGGGAGAATTTGCAAACTCCACACAATTGACAAGACTTGTCCCAATCAGATCAGTGACGGTCAAACAAGAAGTAATGAGATCAGACTCGAAGATTGGAACACTAAAGTTGTGAGGTAACACTTTTGCTTGCCTGACCTCTTCTCCACTCAGGATGGGGTTTCTTGGCTGCTCCTTGGCTTATAGACAGGTGAGCACAAGGGCAAGTGTTTCCTCTGCTGGATAGGTGGTGTCATTGGGGCTAAGATGGAGCCAAGTGCATTTGCTGGCGATTAGATGCAGATTTTTAAAATCTGGGTTGGCATATGTTGGCTGGGGCGTCAGAGAAGAGGCACAGCCTTCTTGTCTATATCTTCTGCGCATGAAGGGGGGTGGGGACGCCTCCCACACTGCAATCTTCCCTGTTGCCGTGACGGTTTGTGGAGAGGTCGGGTATCAATACCAGCTGAGCAGCACACTCTCTAACCCACGCCTCTCCTTGTTCCACAGTGGGCTCGTGACGAATTCGAAGGGCTCTTCAAGCAGCCTGCGGAGAACGTCAATCAGTACATCCAGTAAGTTGATCTCTGCTCTCTTGAGGCGCGGGGAGAGTGGTTGGTGTGGGACGTTTACATCTGCAGTTGTACTGAAACGGTCGTCCTGAAACCAAATGAATGGAGATCAGAGCTAGGCAGCAGCCCCAGTGCCACAGCTTCACTTTAATACAATACTGGAATATGTGTGCCTTCTCTATCAATTTGCCCAACCATCTAATTGCCTGCTTGAGAAGGTGGTAGAGTGAGGCACCCCAAACTTATGCAAGTCTGTGTGGGGAAGGATCTCCCCCTCAGGAGATCAAGGTTTGACGGGGGGGGAGACCTGCAGGCGGTGACAATTTTGGGCAATGCCGCTGGAGTAGATCTGGTGGATAATTGTATAATTGTAGACGGTGCGTGCTGTACGCTGGTGATGAAGGGAGTGAATGGGATAGGGAAAACTAGCAGATCACAGTACAGACCTGGGCTGAAGTTCCTGATTCTCTGTGACTCAAGAATTGGTGTTTCTCTTTGCTCCACTGCATATGACTAATTTTCTCTCTCTTTTCACCCCCCCTCCCCCCGCAGGGATTCCAAATTCATGGAACGCACATTGAAGCTTCCGGGAGCTCAGCCCCTGGAGGTATTGGAAGCTGCTTTCAAGAGCCTAGTGACGGAACGTCCCAAGTCCTGGGAGGACTGTGTGACCTGGGCCCGAAACCACTGGCAGATCCAGTACAACAATAACATCCGTCAGCTGCTACACAACTTTCCGCCTGACCAGGTGTGCTCCCCTCCCAACATACCATCGTCCTGGATCTCCACTCCGAGGGGACAGAATCAGACAATTTAGTCCCACTTTTTTTCCCAATTCCATTTTCTCACCTTCTCCCCGAAACCCCCTTACCAATCCACCGCTGCCTCGGATGCACCCAATAACCATCTGTGTCAATGAATTCCACAGACTCAGTAAACTGTAAGCTGAAGAAATTCTTCATCTGTTCTAAATGGACTTCACTTAATTTTTAGGACCCTCCAGTGATGGAAACATCCTCTCCATGTGCTCTGTCCTTGCCTTTCAGTATCCGGGAGGTTTCGAAGAGATTCCATCCATGTTTCTGCACTCTACTGAATCCAGGCCCAGGGATAGCAAATACACCCCATACATTCCTAAGATAGCTCTTGTGAACCCACTGTGGACGGCACATCCTTGGACAGGCGGCCAAAGTTGCTC
The DNA here is from genome assembly GCF_048418815.1 of Hemitrygon akajei. NCBI lineage: Eukaryota > Metazoa > Chordata > Chondrichthyes > Myliobatiformes > Dasyatidae > Hemitrygon > Hemitrygon akajei. Next base: position 47,805,901 of record NC_133147.1, on the reverse strand, counting down.
TTAGTATTCCAAATGAGGTCTGACATCACCTTATAAACCCTCAACAGTACATTCTTTCATATTCTAGATCTGAAATGAATGCTAATTTGCCTTGCTCCTGACTCAATCTGTGAGTTCAGGTTAATCTTGATCGAGGATTCGCAAGTTCCTTTTCACCACCTCTTTCTAGCTTCCCATTCTTATTCTGACATGTTAGTTCCCAACATTCTCTACTGCCACAATGAGGCTAAACTCGGAAGGGGCAACACCTCATTTTCTTTCTGCATAACCTCCAGTCAGATGGCATGAACATTGATATCTCTTAACTTCCAATAATCACTTTCCTCTTGTCTTTCCACTCCCCATTCTGACTCCCCTCTTCCCCTTCTCACCTGCACAGCAGCTTCCTCTGGTGTCCCTTCTCTTTCTCCTGTAAGATTCCTCTTTCACCTATCATCTCCCAGCTTCTTTCTTCATTAACCCTTCCCCTTCACCTGGTCTCACCTATCACCTGATAACTTGTGCTCCTCATTTCTCCAGTATCTGCATCTCCCCCTTCTGTCCAGTCCGGATGAAGGGTCTCAGCTTGAAATGTCGACTGCTTATTATAGATGCTGCCTGGCCTGCTGTGTTGTATAGTGATAGAAAAGTACAAATTTGGCCCATCTAGTCTGTGCCAAAGCATTTACAATGCCTTTTTCCATCGACCTGTACTGGGACCATATCCCTCCATACCCCTCCTATCCATGTACCTGTCCAGGCTTCTCTTAAGCAGTGAAATCAAGCTCGTTCCACACACTCTCAACCCTCTGAGTGAAGTTGCCCATAAACGTTTTGCCTTTCACCCTTAATCCATGACCTCTAGTTGTAGTCCCATCCATCTTCAGTGCACAAAGCCTGCTTGCATTTACCTTATCTATATCCTTCAATTCTGTATCAAATCTCCTCTCAATTTCTCCATTCTAAGAAATAAAGTCCTAAAGCTCCTCCAGTATTTTATGTTGTCCCCTGGATTTTCAGCATCTTCGGAATCTCTTGTTACTGAATTCTCTCCCCATTTAGAAAATACTCTCCACCTTTCATTCTCTATACCAGAGTACATAACCCCATTGCGAACAAATTGATTCTGATGTCATTACGTGAATTGTGCCTAACTCTTGTCTTTTGTCCCACTCTCCCCAGGTCACGACTTCTGGCACTCCCTTCTGGTCCGGTCCTAAGAGGTGTCCTCACCCACTGGAGTTCGACGTGCACAACGTAAGTGTTGGGGAGGGGGCACTGTTTAAAGCCGGCATCCACATTCCCACCTCTCAAAGGGCAGTGCTGTCCTGTACACCTTGTCTGATGTCTCCCAGCACTGAGAGTCACAGCTCATCTTTACCCTGAGTGCTGCTTTCTGAACACAACAACCTAGCAGCAGCTGTCAGGCCATTAAATCTCTGGAACATCAACCTATCCCAGGCTTTGCCTCCAATTGATAGATCACTGCAAATGATCTATCACTTTAACACTAACAATATCACCCCTGCAACTCTCTGGGGTAAGAGACTTCCGCAAGACAGAAGCAGAATCCAGCCCATCAAACTTGCTCCATCATTGTATCATAGCTGACTTATTACTCCTTTCAACTTCACTGTCCTGTCTTCTCCCTCTAATCGTTGACGGCATTACTAATCAAGAACCTATCAACCGCTGCTTTAAATTTACCCGGTGACAGTCTCTACAGCTGGTGAAGGAGTGAGATTTGAGTAAAAATTGAAGAGACAAAATTCTTTTTTTGTACAGATTGAAAAGTCTGGATTTGGACAAGCTCATCGTCACCCCCATCAGAGATTTCTCTAGCAAGGTGCACCTCTTGCATAAGGGGGGCATGGGGGGGTACAATCCTCTCTCCTCTAATCCTTAACCTTGATATTTAATCTCTGATGCTTCATTGTGTGTGAGAATGTGGCTCCCTCTTTGCACTCTCCTTTGCTGGTGGTTTCAGCCACTCAGTCTTCGCGTCTCCGGAAGAGGCACCCCATCCCGGTATCCCAGATATAGTCTGTTTATCTGGGTGAGCGATGCTTCCATTTCAGCGGTTGGGGGTGGGGGGGGGGGGGGTTGGTTACAGATTTGAGTGCGTGGCCCTGACGCAAACTCGCAGGACAGGCAGCTAGCACTTTCTAAAGTTTGCTTGTGTGTACACACACACATGTGGAACCAAAGAATTGATTGTGGACTTCAGAAAGAGTAAAATGAGGGAACACACACCAGTCCTCATAGAGAAATCAAGTGGAAAGGGTGAGCAATTTCAAGTTCCTGAGTGGCAACATCTTTGAGGATCTATCCTGGTCCCAATACACCAGTGCAGTTACAAAAAAGGCATGGCAGCGGCCATATTCTATTAGGAGTTGGCAGAGCTTTGCTGTGTCACCAAACCCTCTCGCAAATTTCTATAAATGTACTATGGAGAGCATTCTAACTGGTTGCATCACTGTCTGGATTGGAGGGGCCACTGCACAGCATTGAAATAAGCTACAGAAAGTTAGAAACTCAAGTCAGCTCTGTGATGAACGCTGGCCTCCCTCAACAGCCAGGATATTCTCAAGGAGCGATGCCTCAAAAAGTCGGCATTCATCATCACTCAGGACATGCTCTCTTCTCAATGCTACCATCAGGAAGGAGGTACAAAAGCCTGAAGGCACACACTCAACATTTCAGGAATAGCTTCTTCCCCTCTGCTTTCTGAATGGTTATTGAACCCATGAACACTACCTCACTACTTTTCATGCACTATTTATTTAAACACTGTATTCTGTAATTTAGTTTTACAAGTTTCACGATATGTGCCAATGATAATAAATCTAATTCTACTCTTTGCTGAACACAATGCCAAATTAAAGCAAATCCCTTTTGTCTGCACACGGTCCAAATCCCTCCATTCACTGCATCTGTCCTTAAATGTCACTGCATTTGTTTCCATGATTACCCATTGTAGATTCCAGGTGTCTCTCTGTATCTCTGTGTGGAAGCTTCCTCCTCTCAATTTAAATGCGTGTCCCCTGGTATTTGATATTTCACACACTGAGGAACTGACTGCATATCTCAAAAATTATAAACTTCAGTCAGATCCCCGAGCCACCACCACTGGGAGAGAAACAGCACAAGTTTACACAACCTCTCATGCCGATGAACCTCTTCTTCACCCTCTCCAAAGACCTCCACGTCTTTCTGGCTATGAAGCAGCCACATCTACATGCTTACCTCAAAATGCAGCCTGAAAGATTTGTACAGCTGCACGTGACTTCCTACCTCTCGTATTCCAGTGAAGGCAAGCTTGCCGTCTGCCTTTGTTACCACCCTGTCTAATCGTGCAGATCCAAGTACATCAGGGCTGATAAGGGCTCTGCCATTAACTCTACACATTCTCCCTGCATTTGATCTCCAAAGTGCAGCACTTCACACTTGTCCAGATTAAACTCCATCTGCTGTTTCTCTGCCCATATCCCTGCTGTAACCTTCTCAGTCCACAACTCCATTCTCATAACACACCCAGGTACGTTTATCACCCAAGCCTTCATTGGCAGGAGATGTATGGATCCAGTATTAACGCATACCACCCCTCCCCATCCTATTTGCAGGCCCTCCACATGGATTATGTAATGGCTGCAGCGAACCTCTTCGCCCAGACCTATGGCATCAAGGGCTCCCGTGATGTGAGCAACTTGGCTGAGATACTGAAGTGCGTCAAGGTGCCGACTTTCACCCCTAAGTCCGGTGTCAAGATCCATGTCTCCGACCAGGACCTCCAGAACTCCAACGCTTCGGTTGGTGAGTGTTTATTCTTTACTTTTAGAGATACAGCGCAGACGCCACCCAGCACCCCGAATTTAACCCTAGCCTAATCACGGGACCATTTACAATGGCCAGTTAACCTACCGACTGGTAGGTATGCCTTTGGACTGTGGCAGGACACTGAAGCACCCTGGAGTAACTTGTGATTACAGGATAACATAAAGGCAGCAGGAGGAATTGATTCAGTAGGTTTCAGCAAGATTCCTCTTACCCCCCCCCTCCCCCCAATTCCGAGGCTCCCGAGTGTGGTGAGGGGCCACTTCTTTCTGATTGGGTGGCAAGACCCCAAGTTTAGAGGGGGTGAAAAACTTTGGCGGTGTGAGAAAAACACAAGTGTGGTCAATGGGAGGTTATGTCTCTGTACCACTAGACCATCTTGTTCTTTGTTGAGTTCTCCCTCTGACCTCTCGCTCCTGAGCAAAATCCTTGGTAATCTTCCTGTATCCATTGCCTTCCTGGACAGTATTCCTCCGAGTATCAGAGTTCAAAATAAATTTATGATTAAATTACTTGCATGTCATTATGATTGGCAAAGGAGATAAGACTCTTCTCCCCTCCGCTAGCCTGCGGGTCACCCTTGGACAAGGTGTAGCACCTGCTTAGTCCCTGATCAGAGTTACATAAACCCATGGGAGCAGGTGGTGGATGGTCGTATGAGCAGCCGGTGCAGATCACAAGTCCTTACGCCAGGCAGACAATCTCTGAGGAGTGTTGATAATGGCTGGGGTCACCTGTCTCATAAAGACACTGCCCAGAAGGCAATGGCAAACCACTTCTGTAGAAAAATTTGCCAAGAACAATCACGGTCATGGAAAGACCATGATCACCCACGTCATATGACACGGCACATAATGTCATATACAAGATTTTTTCCTTGTGGACATTCACATAACTACATTGACTGGCTCCCCTGAACAAGCCTGCTGTAGTTGTAAGTGATCTGGTGTAATTTCCTGCGCGATAGAAGCCGGATGATGGGTCTGTATTTTACTACTCGTGTCTCAGGAGCAGAGCAGGAGAACTGGGTTCAGTCCCAACATCCGGTATTGGGACCCGAAGTGCATAGGGGGAGGAGGGGTGATGGATGCAGAGACTCTTACAAGATTGAAGCATCCAGATGAGCTTGTGGCTGGACAAGGCAGAGAAGGGTGGGCCCTGGGCTGGAAAATGGAATGGGTGTACGTTCACATTTAGCATGGGCCGAATGGCCTGTTTCTGGCTGTGGGGCGCTGTAACTGTATGTAGAGGGGTTGATTTCTAGGTCCAGTGGGTATACCGAGAGCGAGGGGACATGTTGACGAGATGGGTGATCGGTGTACGTTGCTACTGTATTGGCAGGGTCCTTGCTCCCGTTACCGGTTCTGAGGAAGATCCTCTGATCCTCTTACTAGCTTGGTGTTTTATTGCAGATGACTCCCGTCTTGAGGAGCTGAAGACCACCCTGCCTTCCCTAGAGGCCCTGTCCACCTTCCGGATGTTTCCCATCGAGTTTGAAAAGGTACCGAACTGCACCTTCCCCAGCGCTTGCCGCACTTGCTCGTGGTTTGGCTGAAAGTACAGGCGCGTGCAGTGCCTCACAACTCCAATGACTAGGCTTCAATTCCGCCCTCCACCAATCTGTGTGGAGTTTTCAAGTTTTCCGTAAGACGTGGGAGCAGACTAGGGCCATTCGGCCCTTCGAGTCCCTGCCATTCCATCGTGGCTGATTTATTATCTCTCTCAACCTCATTCCCTTTTCTCCCCCATAACTGATACTTTTACTAATCAAGAACCTATTAAACTCTGCTTTAAATATACCCAATGACATGACGTCTACAGCTGTCTGTGACAATGAATTTCACAGATTCACCACTCTCTGGTTAAAGAAATTCGCCCTCATCTCTGTTCTAAAGGGACGCCCTTCTACTCTGGGAGGGTTCCCTCTGGTTTGCAGCACTCCCTCTATAGGAAACATCCTCTCCATGTCCACTCTGTCTAGGCCTTTCAATATTCCATATGCTTCAATGAGATTCTTCCTCTTCCCCACCCCACCCCTCCACCCCCACGTTCTTAACTCCGGCGAGTACAAGCCCAGGACATCAAACACTCCTCATGCATTAACCCTTTCATCCCTAGGATCATTCTTGTGAGCCACATCTGGACCTTCTACCCTCTACCACTCTCCCACTGCTCACAAATGCGATCTGACCAACCCCTTATATAAAGCTGCAGCACGTCCATTTTGTGACCATGTGGGTGCCTCCCATGGTGCTCTGGTTTCCTCCCACTTCCCAAATACAGTGCCTGCCTATGAAAACTATACCCCCCCCTCCCCCAGAAGTTCTCATGTTTTATTGTTTTACGACATTGAATCACAGTGAATTTAATTTGGCTTTTTTGACTCTGATCGACAAAAAAAGACTTTTGTGTCAAAGTGAAAACAGATTTCTACAGAGTGATCTATATTAATTACAGATATAAAAATAAAACACAATATTTTTAAATATTCAGCCCCTTTAATATGACACACCAATTCATCACAGAGCAGCCAATTGGTTTTAGAAGTCACATAATTGGTTAAATGGAAATCACCGTGCAGTCAAGGAGTTTCAATTGCTGGTAGTAAAATACACCTGTATCTGGAAGGTCCGACTGCTAGTGAGTCAGTGTCCTGACAAAAACTACATCATGATCACAAAGGAACACTCCAAGCAACGCCACAAAAACGTTTATTGAAAATCACAAGTCCAAGGATGGATACAATAAAATCTCCAAGCCACTGAATATCCCTTGGAGTACAGTTAAGCCAGTCATCAAGAAATGGAGAGAATATGACACAGCTGTAAATCTGCCCAGAGCAGGGTCTAGTGTGGGAGGCCACCTCTGGAGGAGTTACAAGCTTCAGTGGTTGAGATGGGAGTGACTGTGCATACAAAAACTTTTGCCGGGGTGCTTCACCAGAGAAAGTCAGTGTTGGGGAAAAACTCACATGAAATCTCGGCTAGAGCTTGTCAGACTGTGAAGTCAGTTGGAAGAAGGTTCTATGGTATGGCGAAAACAAAGTTGGGCTGTTTGGCCATCAGACTAAACGCTATGTTTGGCATAAGCCAAACACCGCACGTCATCAAAATCACACCATCCCTGCCGTGAAGCATGGGTGGTGGCTGCATTATGCTGTGGGGATGCTTCACTGCAGCAGGTCCTGGAAGGCTTGTGAAGGTAGGGGGTAAAATGAATGCAGCAAAATACAGGGAAATCCTGGAGGAAAACCTGATGCAGTCTGCAAGAGAACTGCGACCTGGGAGGTTTGTTTTCCAGCAAGACAATGACTCTAAGCATAAAGCCAAACCTACACAGGAATGGCTTAAAGACAGCAAGGTTAATATCCTGGAGTGGCCACGTCAGAGTTCAGACCACAATCCAATTGAGAGCTGGACTTGAAAAGGGCTGTTCAGTCTCAATCCCCATGCAATCTGACAGAGCTTGAGCAGTTTTGTAAAGAAGAATGGGATGTAATTGCTGCCAAAGGTCCATCTACTAAACACTGATTGAAGGGTGTGAGTAATTATGCAATGAATTATTTTGTATTTAATAATTGCAATAAATTTAGATCAATTTCTAGAAATTTGCTTTCACTTTGACACGAAAGAGTCTTTTCTGTTGATCTGTGTCAAAAAAGCCAAATTAAATCCACTGTGATTCAATGCTGTGAAACAATAAAACACGAAAACTTACAAGGGAGTGAATACATTTTATAGGCATGCTACATGCAAGATTCAAGAACGTCTTCCTCACTGCTGTCCGAATGCTAAACCAGTTACCTTGTGGTGCAGCCACATTCTTGACTTTGAGCTCCCCTTCTCTGTTATCGACACTTCATTTATTTCACAACAATCTCTGCACCTCTCTTTTTTGCACTAGATGTTGTATTTGGAGCCAGCTTATTAGTACAGCGGAAAGACAACATTAATATGAATTCTGATCGTCTCCCCTCTGGCCCCTCTCTCCTGACAGGATGACGACACAAACTTCCACATGGATTTCATCGTGGCTGCTTCCAATCTCCGAGCTGAGAACTACGACATTCCACCGGCTGACAGGCACAAGGTGGGTGGGGTGGAACGGGGGAGTGAGCTGATGGTGATTGAGGGCAGGCTGATCCAGAAATTAGATCCACCGTGAATTAGAAGTTTGTCTTCCATTTCCTAAGCAAATTCTGAATCACTGTGGGTGGGGTGTTATTCTGGGATGACAGTCCATGTGTTGACCCATGGGCTGGATCGGTTCTGCTGTATATAAATGAATGAGAGCGTGGGTGAATGGGCACCATAGTGAGGTAAGGTTAGCGTAGTGTATTACACTCAGGGCTTCAGAGTTCAATCAGAATGGAACGGCACAAGTGACACACATGAGCTCAATTTCAGTGTCTGAGAGAAATTTGGATACGTACATGGTTGGTAGACGTATGGAGAGCTATGGGAACTGCACTAGGACCATAAACCCGGTTTAAGGGCTTGCTTCTATTGTTTACATGATTTGGAATTTTTTTCTGTCTGGGTGTTAGTCTCTTTTTAATTTGGTTCTTTTTGGTTTCTTGCTTTGCGGCTGCCTCTAAGCAGACAAGCCTTAATGTAGTATAATTTATACTGTGTACTTTAACTCCTTTGAGTAGGCAGTTTAAATGGCACGCACTAGATGGGCCAAAGGGCCTGTATCCATGTCTGTGCTGTACTTTTCTCTGACTCTTGTGAACGTCCAGGGAATGGAGGGTCATGGACTGTGTACAAGCCAGAGGGCATGTTCTCTGCTCTGTGAGGTGGGAAAGGGAGGACATCTGGTTGCAGCCCATCTCTGACCCTCTGCCCACTTTCTCTTCCCTCGCCCTGCCATAGAGCAAGCTCATCGCTGGCAAGATCATCCCAGCCATTGCCACCACCACGGCGGCCGTGGTGGGACTGGTTTGCCTGGAACTCTACAAGATCGTCCTGGGCAAGAAGAAGCTGGAGTCCTTCAAGAATGGTTTCCTCAACCTGGCCCTGCCTTTCTTCGGCTTCTCCGAGCCAATTGCCGCACCAAAGCACACGGTAAGGTTGGCGAAAGAGCATCCATCCCTGTGCAGGGAGGGTGATGAGGTCACTCAGGCTTGGTGTGAAGGCAACACCCCCCCCCCGAGGTGATGGTGGCTGAAGTCTCCCGAGGGAGGGAGTGGGTGGTCTCATTGGAAAGGGTGGGACAGTCCCTTGTCATAGAGTTAGGGAGTCTTGGACCAGACAGCACAGTTTCAGAATAAAAAGGCATCCCTTTTGAACAGAGATGAGGAGGGAATTCTTTGGCCGAAGGGTAGCGAAATCTGGAATTCATTGCCAGAGATACTGTGGAGGCTGATGGGTTCTTGATTAGTAAAAATGTTATAGGTAATGGGGGAGAAGGCAGGAGAATGGGGTTGAGAAGGAAAATCAATCAGCCATGATGAAATGGCGGAACAGACTTGATGCTCCAAATTGCCTGATTCGGCTACTGTGTCTGATGGTCATAGGATACCCATCGTTCTCCTTGAACAGATCAGGTCACAGCAAAGGGAGGCCGGGGTGACTTTTGTCCTCTGATCTCCTGGGCCAGTTTACAGGCAGAAGGTGTGTTGTGTTACGGGGCCCAGGATTGAGGAAGCTGTTGGGTCACAGAGTTTGGGGTGGTGTGGCGGGACCTCTACAGGCATCCTTGTTGCAAAGTATCTGTCACAGATACACCGTGTATCTGTCCAGGGAATACCCAGAGCTCACTGGTTATTCTTTCTTGCCCCCCACCCTTCCCTACAGTACCTACGAAAAAGAGTGGACGCTGTGGGACCGTTTTGAAGTGACAGGCGTCAAGGGAAATGGAGAGGAAATGACCCTCAAGCAGTTCCCTGGATTACTTCAGGTAAGCACTGCTCTGTGTGTATTGGAGGGCTGGGATAGTTCTGGAGAAGCTCCCCAGCCCACCCTTTCCCTCCCCAGTAACTCAACTCCAGTCAGGCTGATCACAGCCTCTTGCTACTTGAGTGGAGTTTGCATGTTCTCCCTGTGATTTGTGAATTTCTTCCTGGTCCCAACGTCCAAATGATGTGCTAATTTGTTTTAATCAGAGGCTGTAAATCTACCCCCATTTTTTAAACCCCCCCCCCCCCCCCCAATTTGGATTACCAGAACCCGAGGAAATGCCACGTGATTCCACAGGGAGGAATTACACTGACGTCCGGCGCCCCAAGCTGTGATAGCATCATGCTAACTCTACGCTACCTGGTGCCCAATGTACGTAACGACATGAAAACACAGTGTTACAGCACAGAGAAAGTGTGTTGCAGGAGCCACGACGAGATTGATTGTGAGGTCACGAGTCATGGTGAGGCAGTGCTGAGGAAGGCAGATGCAAAGTTTGCATTCATTTTGAGAATATAAAATCAAGGGTGTAAGGCATTGGCCCAGTGTTCCCTCTTATTTGTAATGACCAGTGTGTGCAAAAATCTTGTGCTGTGCAATTTCTGCCCAGTGACAACAACCTGTGCGCAACTGAATAATTTGAATGAAAACAACATAAACAAGCCAATTCTAAAACCTACAGACAATCAACACAAACTGCCCATCATCAACACCATCCACATCAGAAACCGGAAAAGGAAATGTGTACAGTTGTGAAATACACTCAACCAGTAGCAAAAGACGTGCGCACGTGCACACCTTAGAAGGAACACTGCATTGATCAGACTGCAGTTGGAATATTGAGAAGTTTTGGGCTCTTATCTAAGCTGCTGAGTTCCAGGTCCCACCATCTGCAACCCCTCGTGTCTCTGCCTGGCCTGTTTTGTTAAAGCTGGCAGTAATGGATGAGCTGGCGTTTGAGACAGTTGAGAAGGGGTCACAGAATTCCATAATCTGAAGTAATTGACACTGAACGCACCATCCTCTTCTCTGAACTAGAGATCCCAAGTTACAGGTGGGGATTACTTACAGCATGGGGTTTGTGGGCTGGGAGAGGGAGAAGGTCTCATTCTCTTTCCGTCTCTCTCACTCAACAGAATGAGCACAAGCTGGAGATCACAATGCTGTCGCAGGGAGTCTCAATGCTCTATTCCTTCTTCATGCCTGCTGCCAAGCTCAAGGAGAGGATTGAGCAACCGTAAGTATGGGCGTGCCAGCCAAGACTGTCCCTCCCCCTCCACCCCTTCTCCCTGACTCTCTGGATTTAGCTACCACTGTCATTCAGAAGGATTCCAGTGCTCTCATCCCAGCTTTCCAGTGGGACAATTACAGCACACTCCCCTTCCTTACGGGACAGTCCTGTGAGCCCCTACCTCCCTTACAGCCTTCTACCCTCAATAACCCCCTCTCTCCCCCCCCATTTCTGTCGCAGCGTTTCTGCCGTCTAAGCTCCAGCTATTCTGTGTCTTGGACGCCATCCTATTCCAATGCCTCAGTGTCTGCTCTGACTTGCCTCTTCTCTTCCCAAACCCCAGGATGACTGAGATCGTCACCAAAGTCTCCAAGAAGAAGATCGGCAAAGCACGTGAAGGCGCTGGTCTTCGAGCTGTGCTGTAACGATGAGAACGACGAGGACGTGGAGGTCCCCTATGTGCGATACACCATGCGCTGATTGGGCTCCAGGGCAGGGATGGTCAGGGAGGTTTGCCGGGGCAAGGGTGGTGGGCTGAATCCTGAGCATGAACCCTTCACACAGCTCCTGAGGTTGGTGGGTGTCCCTCTCCTCCCTTTTACTTCCCCGAAAGCCCTGTTCTAATAGGGTTTAGCAACCTCTAGCTGTAAGCATGCCATACACTGTAGCTAAGACCATTCCACACCATCCCCTCCTCCCTCCCCCAACAACAACAACTGAATGCAGGACTTCATCTCCTTGTCCAGCAGTCAACACTCCCTCCCCACGGCTCTGAGTTCACTCCCCTTTTAATTTAACTGTTACAGGCACCGTCGAGTGCTGGGATGTGAGCCCTGTGGGAGAGAGAGACACTGTGCACCATCCCCGCCCTATTTTCTTCAACCCCACGCCAGGAAACTTTTGCCTCTCCCCTCTCCCTGCCTTCCTCCCCCCTCCCCCCTTCTGTGTTTGTCAGGTTAGTGATGTCTGTAGTAAATTGGCCGTAGTTCTACCCACGTGATCTTGATGGGGAGAGAGCGAGCGTGGGGGTGGGGGGAGGGAGAGTGTGGCAGGGGTGACCACATAATTGTGTGCATAGTTTGTGTGTGCGTGCGTGTGTGTGTAAATGCGTGCGTGAGAGAGCGAAACCTGTATTGGCTTTCCCGCTTACAACCCCATTGCCCCTGTATTTGTTCTGACAATGGGTATGGGGGGAATTAGTGTCACAGATTTCGGGACGTCGGCCAAGGGAAGGTCTTTACGTTATCCAAGGTTGGTTTAAAATATTACCATGGAAACCATACACAGATTTTGAGATTGCACTTAGTCTGTGGCTGAAATGAAATAAAATGGAGTTTAGTGAGTTTTTCTTTTTTTTAACAAAACCAGCAAAATTTATTCACACAAAATACAAACATCAAATGAACAAATTCATATTAAAATGATTATTGCTGTCTATAAAATAGTGAATTCCCTGGGATCCTGCCATTCCTGGAAATCCCTCATGTTCCCTCCCCAGGGGCACAGGGCATGAATGTATCCCCAGAAGAGGGGCGGGCAGAGCCCTCGACTGCCCGCTACCTGTCTCTGAATGGCGTCTTGGCTGGGCCCAGGAGCAAACCCACCAGCCCACATACTGGGAGCACAGGACTAAACCTGAGGAGCTGCCCGGCTGCAGCCACTGGTATTCCATGTCAGTGTGATGCACTGCCTCCCAGCCTCAGAATGAACAAGTGGACGTGGTGTCAGTGAACCCTCTGCTACACCTTCCAGCCAATGCACCCCAGTGTACAAGGAAAAGAAGCTTCCACCACCGGGTGATGTCCTTTAATCATTCTGACCCAGCACAGCAAGGTACTGGGTCAGCAAGGCACAGCAAGGTAGCGGCTCTCACTGCAGACCATTCTGTATGTATTGGCTGACCTGTATTAATCAGTTCTTGTAACCTGTCTTCTCCTGATATTTCAGTGCTGAGAGTCTACCAGAGCGTTTCAGATCATAAACTTACCTCTTGGGTGTTAGTGGGGGGATGGGGGAGAGAGATGATGCTTCTTAAATCCTTCCTTTCTACACTTCTCACCCTAAACCCATGGGGGCAAAGTTTCCTACTCTCTGCCCCTCATCATTTTGTCTACCAGCCGCCTCCATTCCAGGGAGAACAAGCCCAGCCTTTTGTGTTTCTCCTCATAACAGAAATGCTCTGTCCCAGTCGGTGTTCTGCACCTGCCCCTGTATGAGATGTCCAGGAATGTACACAATACTCCAGCTGTGGGGCAGCACGCTCGGACCGCTCCTGTCCAGTTCCTCCTTCAGCCCTTTTTGCCTGCCAGCTCATACTCCTTCCCTCCCAGCCCAAAATGTTAACTCTTCATTCCCCTTCATAGAAAACTGCCTGTCCTGCACATTGTTTTAGGCTGGTGCGAAGGAAGATTTCTCAGAGATCCTTCAAGGGGAAGAAGGCAGTGGCAGCGATTCACAACTCTTCCCTTCTCTCCTTCCCATTGTGTGAGAGGGAAATACAAATGATTTTCTCCACCACTGCAGTCTCCAGACGAGTCTGGATTCAAACCATCTCTGACCTGTTTGGACTGCTGACAGGTTGACAATGATTTGTCTGTCGTATCTGCTAATGACAGACGTGCAGTTCAGATTATGTGAACTGCATGTAGAAACCTGTGCGGGGGCAGTTTTAAACTGGAAAAGCCATCACACTGGGACAGTACCACTCTCGACCTCGGAGGTCTGCGTCCAGAGACGTCCAGAGATACAAGTAGTCATCACAACTAGAGTTTTCCTTGGTTGACCATGACTTCTACTGTGCGTCCTCATTCTCTTTGCTCTCTGCGTAGTGTTGCAGAGCCATCTTATCCTGGCCATTGAATCTCACTCTCGTTCTCATCCACCCAGTCTGCTGGAGCAGGCTTCACATGCTAGCAAGATGTGTCCCTGTCTCACCAGGGTATGAGACCTGCCTGTCGAATCGATGTACTGTAGTGCAGCCACTCTTGCACGCAGATTTGGAGCCACAGGTGAGAGCTGAGTGGCTGATGGAGACCAAAGGTGAGTGAGCTGCCCCAGAATGGACACGAAATAATCCCCTTCAGAGGTGCTCCCCTCCCCAGGAGATTCACACTCCAGGTAAATCAGATTAAATACCAAATCACACAGTGAAACACATTGACCTGCAGTCTGAGGATTCTGCTGGGGGCAGCCTCACTCACTTCCAGTGCCAATGTAGAGTATGCACACGTTCACAAACCCATACTCTGATTATACATCTTTGGAATGGGGAGGGAACTCGCAGTTCTGTACGAACTCCTCACAGGCAGCAGCAGGAATTGACCCTGATCTGTTGTCATCAGCTCTGTGAAGTGCTACGCTTCCATAAATCCTTTCTTGTGTGCAACATTAATGGCGTGTGATTCAATATACGCTTCCATAAATCCTTTCTTGTGTGCAACATTAATGGCGTGTGATTCAATATCATTGCACTACCTACAATGACATCTTTCAATATTTTGAGTGACATATGGTTCAATTGATGTCCCTACTTGTCAGTAAAGTCACCTCAAGTTTTGAGCACTTCAGCCTGGGCTCATTTGTCATATGTGGAGATTCAGAGGAAATCTTTTCTATTTTAGATCGCTTCAAAGCAACAGGACATGGAGTTGGTACACATGAAAAAGAAATAACAGTGATTATATAGTGTCATGCATTTCGGTAGAAGGATTGAAGACTTTTCTGAACGGAGTAAATTCAGAAATCAGAGGTGCGGATGGACTTGGGAAGCATGGATGTCATGCTGAGGCTTTGTAAGGGATTGGTCAGACTGCACTTTGAAATTTTGTCAGCAGTATTTGGGCCCCTTTTCTGAGAGAGAATGTGCTGGCTTTGGAGAGGGTCCAGAGGAGGTTAGTGTGAATGATCCTTGGAATGAAAGGATTAATGTACGAGGAGTGTTCAATGGTTCTGGAGTTTAGAGGAATTTGGGTGGTGGGGGAAGGGGGAGGTCTCATTGAAATTATCGAATATCAAAAGGCCTAGATAGTGGATGTGGAGAGGATCCACTATCCAGGCCTTCAATCACAGAAAACACCTTCTCTGGACCTAGGCCCGGAGATCTAGGGGAACTCTAGGACCAGAGAGCACAGCCTTAGAATAGTGAGACATCCTTTTAAAACAGATGAGGAGGGATTTCTCCAGCCAGAGGGAGGGGAATCTGTAGAATTCATTGCCCCAAATGGCTGTGAAGGCCAGGTCATTGGGTAAATTTGAAGCAAAGGTTGACAGGTTCTTGAATAGTCAGGGGTCAAAGGTTATGAGAAGGCAGGAGAATGGGATTGAGGGGATAATAAATCAGCCATTATGGAGAGACATGACTCCATGCAGGACAGAGTCGGTGGACCAAATATCCTAATTCTGCTCTTGTCTCTATAGCATTTGAACTGTCTGCATCACCGCCTGGTGGGGGTGGGGGGGCACTGCACAGGATTGGAAATAAGCTGCAGAAAGTCGTAAACTTGGGTACCGGCCTCCCTGACATCCAGGAGCAATGCCTCAAAAAGGTGGCGTCCGTCATTAAGGGCTCGCATCACTACCATCAGGGAGGAGGTACAGGAGCCTGAAGGTGCACACTACGTTTCAGGAACAGTTTTTTTCCCCCTCCACCCTGAATGGACAATGAACCCATCAACACCACCTCACTGCTTTTGCAGTGCTTATTTAATACGTTAATATTTCTGACTGTAATTTGTAGTACATTTATGTATTGCACTGTACTGTCGCAAGCAAACAACAAATTTCATGACAAATATCAGTGATAAACCCAGTTCTGAGGAGGTTCAGGAGCTCCAAGTCCCACAGTACCAGGTACATCCCTTCAACCATTCAGTTCGTTGAACCATCCAGCACAACTGCCATGGGGCAGTAACACACAGTGGCCAACTTCGCACTACAATAGACATCCTGGTCTAATTTTACCCTCTTAAAAAATATATACAAATTATCCTCAGTGGCCACTTTATTAGATACCTTCTGAACCGAGTAAAGTGGCTACTGAGTGAGTGAGTGAGTGTGTTCGTGGTCTTCTGCCACTGCAGCCCATCCACTTCAAGGTTTGATGGAACGCCGTGCGTTCAGAGCTGCTCACTGTCACCTTGAACCAGCCTGACCATTCTCCTCTGACCTCTCCCATTAAGAAACTGTTTTTGCCCACCACACAACTCCTGTACACTGGACACGAAATCTGCAGATGCTGGAAATACAAGCAACACACACACAAAATGCTGGTGGAACGCAGCAGGCCAGGCAGCACCTACAGGGAGAAGTACAGTCGACGTTTCGGGCCGAGACCCTTCGTCAGGACTAACTGAAAGAAAAGATAGAGATTGGATTTTCTTTTTCTGTTTTTTCCCACACCATTTTCTGTAAACTCTAAAGAAGGGGTTACCAACCTGGGGTCCATGGACCTCTCACTTAATGGAGTTGGTCCACGGCATTAAAGGGTTAGGAACCCCAGCTCTAGTGACTGTAGTATGAAAATCCCCTCTCAGCAGGTTCTGAGATACTCAAACCACCCCCTCTGACACCAACAATCAATCCATGGCCAAAGTCACTAAGATCACATTGCTTCCCCTGTTCTGATGTTTAGCCTGATCAACAATTGAACTTCTTGACCATGCCTGCATGCTTTTATGCACTGGGTTTTCTGCAGATGATTGGCTGATCAGATACTTGCATCTTCATGGTGTACAGGTAAAACCGAATAATAACACGATGAAAGGTTGGATCTCCTGGTGCCGCATCAACAACCTGGCACTCAATGTCAGCAAGACAAAAGAGCTGATTGTGGACTTCAGGAAGGGTCAGACAGAGGAGCACATACCAATCCTCACAGAGGGATCAGAAGTGGAGAGAGTGAGCAGCCTCAAGTTCCTGGGTGTCAAGATCTCTGAGCATCTAATCTGGTCCCAACATAGAAAATAGGTGCAGGAGTAGGCCATTCGGCCCTTCGAGCCTGCACCGCTATTCAGTATGATCATGGCTGATCATCCAACTCAGAACCCTGTACCTGCTTTCTCTCCATACCCCCTGATCCCTTTAGCCACAAGGGCCATATCTAACTTCCTCTTAAATATAGCCAATGAACTGGCCTCAACTGTTTCCTGTGGCAGAGAACTCCACAGATTCACCACTCTCTGTGTGAAGAAGTTTTTCCTCATCTCGGTCCTAAAAGGCTTCCCCTTTATCCTTAAACTGTGACCCCTCGTTCTGGACTTCCCCAACATCGGGAACAATCTTCCTGCATCTAGCCTGTCCAATCCCTTTAGAGTTTTATACATTTCAATAAGATCCCCCCTCAATCCTCTAAATTCCAGTGAGTATAAGTGACTTCATATGAAAGTCCTGCCATCCCAGGAATCAATCTGGTGAACCTTCTCTGTACTCCCTCTATGGCAAGAATGTCTTTTCTCAGATTAGGGGACCAAAACTGCACACAATATTCTAGGTGCGGTCTCACCAAGGCCTTGTACAACTGCAGTAGAACCTCCCTGCTCCTGTACTCAAATCCTTTTGCTATGAATGCCAACATACCATTTGCCTTTTTCACCGCCTGCTGTACCTGCATGCCCACCTTCAATGACTGGTGTACAATGACACCCAGGTCTCGTTGCATCTCCCCTTTTCCTAATCGGCCACCGTTCAGATAATAATCTGTTTTCCTGTTCTTGCAACCAAAGTGGATCACCTCACATTTATCCACATTAAATTGCATCTGCCATGAATTTGCCCACTCACCTAACCTATCCAAGTCACCCTGCATCCTCTTAGCATCCTCCTCACAGCTAACACTGCCGCCCAGCTCCGTGTCATCCGCAAACTTGGAGATGCTGCATTTAATTCCCTCGTCTAAATCATTAATATATATTGTAAACAACTGGGGTCCCAGCACTGAGTCTTGCGGTACCCCACTAGTCACTGCCTGCCATTCTGAAAAGGTCCCGTTTACTCCCACTCTTTGCTTCCTATCTGCCAACCAATTCTCTATCCACATCAATCAATACCATACCCCCTATCAAATACCATATCAAAGTAACTATAAAGAAGACAAGACAGCAGCTATAGTTTGAAGCGATTTAGCATGTCAACAGATAAACTCAAAAACTTCTATAGTTGTACCGGGCAGAGCATTCTGACAGGCTGCATTACTGTCCGGTATGGAGGGGCTACTGCACAGGACTGAAAGAAGCTGCAGAAGATTGAATCTGCTCTGCACTCTCTCCAGCACAGTCTCCTGCTCCCTGTGGGAAGCGCTGGACTTTGGGGGGGTCCAAAATAAAAGGAGAGGACACCTTGTTTTTATTTCAAAAAACACCTTCTTCCCCCTCCACCAGCAGATTTCTGAATGGTCCATGAACACTACCTCACTATTTCTGCCTGTGTGTCTATCTACCTGTTCACCTATCTATATCTAACTATCACTCAATTTATCTTTCTCTCTGTCTGTCTCTTTGTCTAGCCATCTGTCTATGCCGGTTCACGAGTTGTTCAGCTGTTGGGTTCCTCCAGCATTTGTGTGTGTGTGTGTTGCTCTGGAATTTCTGCGTCTGCAAAATTCCCGCCACTGCCTGTGAGGAGTTTGTACGTTCTCCCCGCGACCGCGTGGGTTTCCTGCGGGTGCCCCGGTTTGCTGCCGCAGTCCAAAGGTTAATTGGTCATTGTAAATTATATCAGGGGTTGCTGGGCATTGTGACTCAAAGGGGCAGAAGGGCCTGTGTCTCAATACAAACATACGTACCCAATGTCTTGGCCTTGAGCCATACTTGTAAAATGCAAGTCAAGCTTCTGGATGAAGGGTCTCAGCCTGAAGTGGTAACTGTAAACAAAGTCACTGGGAGACACAGAAGCTGGCAATATAGAAGTCTTTATTCAGCAAAACAAACAAGCATCAATACTCCAGACACTCTTGGGAGAAGAGGCCTCCTGACCTGATACCACATCACATTTTATCTACAAAAGAACAAAGGTAACAGCAGGACAATTCCATCATTGCACCGTATCCACAAAGCTTCCTCTGAGTTGGATGTAATTTTTCAAATACCCGGATCTTCCCACCAACACACCCACAATAACGTCTGTCTCTCCAGCTTGCTTTCATGCATATGCAGACATCTCAGGTGAATCAACCCAGTCTGTAGCACCATTGTTCAGAGCTGCATTTTAAACTGAATCTACAATCCACCTTCAGGTCTGAAGACTGGAGTTGCTGTTGAAATTAATTTTTCCTGTAGTCTAGAACTCCAGAATACATCCTGACAACTGAGCACTCCCCCAGCATGGACGCTACTGACCTGCTGGGTTCCTAACGTTTTGTGCACGTTTATAAAAACTACTGTAAGTTACAAATAAAAGCCAGCAGAAGAGGGATAATGAGAGGGTCATTCAGAAATCTGATGGCGGAGGGGAAGAGGCTGTTCCTGAAATGCTAAATGTGGGTCTTTGGGCTGCTTGTACTGCCTCCCTGTTGGTAGCAATGAGAAGAGGCACGTCCCGGGTGGCAAGGGTCCTTAAAAATGGATGTTGCCTTTTGAGGCATTGCCCTTTGAAGATGTCCTCGATGGTGGGGAGGCTAGTGATGCTCGATGATGGAGCTGGCCGAGTTCACAACTTCCTGCAGCTGTTTTCTTGCATACCAGGTGGTAATGGAGACCCTTGAGATCCTGGGCATTGTTCAACAGTCAGAAAGCTCTCCGTGGTACATCTGTAGAAAATTGGAAGCGTCTCTCAAATTCCTAATGAGGAGGGTGAGGGCAGGCTCACCGAGACCACATCCACAAAGCTCACCTCCAGCCACAACAATTTGGGATCTGCAATTTCTGGCAGACGTCCCCTTTAAGGGCAGCTTTAATTGTCTGCCGGCGGCCGGAAGGATGGGCTCCTCCCCTTTAAAAGGCGGAGTCAGGAACAGGCACCGCCCAATACGCTTTCGTGTCGGCGGAACCCGCCGCCGCCGGCCCCCGCCCCTTTAAGGGCGGTGTTCCCGGAAGTGCAGCTTGTCTGGAAGTCACGGACGCGCGGGTAACATGTCACTCGAGTCCGGAGTCACAGGTGGGAACTGGAACACGCACACTCCGCGGGCACGGCTCGGGAACTCGGGCACCCGTGCACCCGTGCCGGAGGGAGGGGTTCGGGCACGGGTCCGGAGACGCCGGGGCGCGCAATCCCGAAACCGTGTTTACAGCAGCCGGCACCGTCTCGGACTCTCGGGAGAGGCGGTGGGGAAGGACGGGAGCATCTGCCCCTCCCCGTCTGGCCCCTATATCCACAACCCCCCCCCCCCAGATCTCTGTGATCCGCTCCCCTCCCCGTCGGGCCCCTATATTCCCTCCCCCCAATCAGTGCCTGTGATCCCTTTCCTCCTCGACGCATTCTCCAACTCGTGACCCCCGTCCCTCCCCATCTGGCCCCTAACCCACTCCACTGACGCCCAGCTCCGTCGCTATGACCCTGTCCTTCTCCTACACCCATCCCGTCTGGCCCCTACCTCCGTCTGTGATTCCCTCCACTGCCCTGCTACGTGACCCCCTCCCTCCCCTACATCCCACCCCTTTAGGCCCTTATATACAGCCCACTAAACCCCGTCACTGGAATCCCCACCCATTCCGTCTGTGTGACCCCCCCCCCTCTCTGTCTGGCCCCTGTATCCCAACCACCATCTTCCTCCCCAACCCTGGAACCTGCACTACACCCCTCCCCATCTCTGTGAACCCCACCCTCTCCACACACCTCTCCCCATCTGCATGACCTTCCTCCCCTACACTACTGCTAGTTTCCATGACCTCCTCACTCCCTGTCTCTGTGAATCCCTCTCTCACCTACATCCCCTCCCCATATCTGTGATCCCCCTCTCTCCACTACACCTTGGCCCATCTCCGTAAACCCCCCCATCTCCCCGTTTCTGTGCAGTCTCCCCGTCTCCGTGACCCCTCCAGTTGGCCTGTCTCTGTGAACCCCCCTCTCTCCCCTACACCCCTCCATGTCTCTCTCCCTCTGACTAGTTGTTGCTGCCATTTCTTGAACGACTTGCCCAGGGCTGTGCTGGCACCTGCCTTGATCTGACCTGGTGTCTCTGCTTGCTCACAGCGTTTCATGTGCGCTGAGGTTCTGAGTAAAGGACTGTGTTCTTTTAATATACAAACCTCCTTCCTCTTTTCCCTGCCAGTGTCAGTCTCTTGTAATAGCAAATCTCTCAGTTCCCTGTCCAGCACCAATTTTCTTAGAATCACAGAGCAAAGAAACAGGCCCTTTTGGCCCATCTAGTCCATGCCAAACTATTATTCTGCCTCGTCCCTTTGAGCCGCACTTGGACCATATGCCCCCCCCCCCCATGTACTGATCCAGATTTCTCTAGAAAGTTATAATTGAACCCCTTCTACCAGTTCCTTCCACAGTCACCACCCTCGAGTGAAGAAGTTCCCCTTAAACTTTCAATCTACCCATGATCTCTAGTTCTAGTCTCACCCAACCTCAGTGGAAAAAGCCTGCTTGCATTTACCCCTCGTAATTTTGTATCCCTCATCGAATCAGTCCCTCGTGCTCCAGGGAGAAATGATGTTTCTCTCCATCTACAAGCTCTCGTCAGGAATGTGTCAGGACACTCCCCATTTGCCTGGGTGGAGTCGGTCCATGCACTCTGCATCCGCCACATTACCTCTCTCCCCGTCTACAGGTCTGGAGTGTGACGGGACACTCCCCACTTGCCCGGGTGGAGTCGGTCATGCACTCTGCATCCGCCACATTACCTCTCTCCCCGTCTACAGGTCTGGAGTGTGCCGGGACACTCCCCACTTGCCCCGGGTGGAGTCGGTCCATGCACTCTGCATCCGCCACATTACCTCTCTCCCCGTCTACAGGTCAGGAGTGTGACGGGGCACTCCCCACTTGCCTGGGGGAGAGTGTGGCTCCAACAACTCTCGAGGGGGCTCGATACTGTCCGACACTTGGCAGCCCACCTGACACCACCCCACCCACAACCGTTCCCCGCTCCCCACTGCTGTCTACAGGACACACAACAGCCCAACGACAGATTCATGATTGATCAGCTGTACATCAAAACAGACAGTGAAACGTGTCCAACACAACCCAGGGGTATACTAGGGGGCAGCCTGCAAGGGTCTCCACACCCCCCCCCCCCCCCGTGCCAACACAACCAGCCCCCAATGTTCAGCAGAACAACACGGCAAATGCAAAGACGGGCCGACGATACTAAACTGGACTCTGATTCGGGAAAACGGCAGATGGAATTTAACGCAGACTCGTGTGAGGAGTTGCACTTTGGGAGGCCAAACCAGGGACTAGAGAGAGTAACAGTTTGGAACAGTTTAGATGGGCTGAAAGGCCTGTTTCTGTGGGGTGCTTTTCTATGATAACAACAGAACAAACCCCTCCTCCCTTTCACCCACCCACTCCTGGCCACCGTTCCTTTCCCACCACTGCGCCGAAATCCCTGTAACACCCCCCCCCCCGTAAAATTGCATACCTCAACGGTTCGAGAAGCGGCTCACCACCAGCACCTCCTCAAGGGGCAACTAGGAGGGGCCTGTAGAGCCTCAAGGGGCAACGAGGAGGGTCGCGCGGGGAGCAACTCCCCTGCGGGATGGGTTGGCAGTCGATATTGCTGCTTGAAGCTCTGACCCCACCCAACCTCTTCTCTTCCCCCCACCCCCGCCCTCTCTATAAATCCACAGCGTCCCAAGATCTGCTGGACCTGTTCTCCAAGTCGAAGGATGGCTCCGTTCGGATGATCCGAGTCCTCATCCGAGGAGGTACCATGTTCCGCACGGAATTTCCCCGTCTCCTCACCCCGGTCGCCTGGCAAAGAGACCGGGGAACTGGTGCAAGGGGACGGGGAGGGCTGGGGTGTTCACACAGACAGGGAAGGGGTGCCGGGGACGGGGAGGGCTGGGGTGTTCACACAGACCGGGAGGGGTGCCGGGGACGGGGAGGGTCTCGGAGATGAGGGTGGGGGGGGGTTCACAGAGCTTGGGAGGAGTGTAGGGGAGAGAGGGAGGGGTTACAGATAAAGAGAGATGTAGGGGAGGGACGGAGTGACGGGGGGAGGGGAGTGAGGGGGGGTTCACGGACAGACGGAAATATCTTGGAGCAGGACGTGTGCAGCACATTATAAATTCGAAGGCCAATGGGCCAAAAGGAGCTTCTGTCGTGATGGATTTGGCCCTTTCGAGGCGCTGCCTCGTGAGGACGTCCTGGCTGCTGGGGAGGTCAGTGCCCGTGACGGAGAAGGCCGAGTTTACAGCTGTTCCCGATCCTGTGGAGTGGAACGGTGATGCTGCCCGTTGGATCCCTCTGTGGGTTGTTGGTCGTCCATCGTGTGCGACAGTGTCGGGAAATCTGTGCGGGCGAGCTTTGGAAGTGGAAAAGCCCCGGCTCTGGGGCAGTTCCACCCTCTCGACCTTGGAAGGGTCAGTGGTCGGAACGACCGGCTCAGACCTGGGGACCTGTCAGGCCCTCGGTCCTCACCGTAGATCTCGGCCTCCCAGTGACTGCGCGTGCTGGGCTGGGCAGGTCCCTACCCCGCTGGGGTATGAGGCCGCTGGCTACCCTCACCCGGTCTGGCCGTGCACCGGACGCAAACAGCCCTGACCGCGGTACATCTGCAGAACCGAGTTTTCGATTCTTTGGTCACTGATCTCCTCAAAAGCTCTGGCACAAGATTGCAGGCCGAACGGCCTGTGCTGTTAAGTTTCTTACTCAGAGAGTGGTGGTGTGTGGAACGTCCTGCCAGGGCTGGTAATAGAGGCAGATACATTGGGCGCGTTTAATAGACTTAGCTAGGCACAGGGACGCTTGAAAAGTGGAGGGTTTGACTGATCCTAGAGCAGTTGGTGAAAGGGTTAGCACAAGAATGTAGGCTGAAGGGCCTGTGCTGTCCTGTGATCCTTTAAAGTGTAGTCACTGATGTGATTACATCTTGTTGGGCCCAGGGTAGATCTTCAGAGAGGTTTACACCCAGGAGCTTGAAACCACTCGCCCTTTCCCGACGAGGACGGGTGCGTGCTCACCTGTCCTGGCCTTCCCCAGACCGGAATCCAGTCCCCGGTCTCACTGACGTCGAGACGCCACAACGGGCAGCTGAACCGTCCGGCTCCTCGTCCCCGTCCCCGATTCCGGCAACGGTGGCGTCACCGGCGAGCTTATCGAAGGTGCTTGGGCTGTGCCTGGCCACGTGTCCATGGGGGGTAGGGAGAGTAGAGCAGTGGGAGAAGCCTCGTTGAGGTGTCGACCGCCAGCAATACTTGATTCAGTTTTAGAGTTGATAATAATTCTTTCTTTTTTGCAATGCCCTGCTGCTACAGAACAACATATCTCTTTCCGCTTGGCTGTTACACTGCTGCTGTTTAGACCAGCAATGAAGCCTCTGTGGCCGTGTTCAGGGCACCCTTCAGCACGTCAGCTGCTTCCTGCGGTCAGTCACGCAGGTCCCGGACGGAGACGCGGGAACACCGTCACGCTCCGATGCGGAGGATTCTTCACTGCTGTTTCTGTCACAGTTTTGTTTGACCAGTCAGGGTCGTTGGCCCTGAGCTGAACCCCCGAACCTGGAGGAGCGGTGGGCCACTCCTAGTCTGGCCTCTACCCTTTGACCTGTTTGGCATGGGTGACCCTAACGAGACGCAAAGCATAAAGCCCTGACTCTGGCCAACGTAGCCCTCGGGGTCCCCAAGGCTCACTAGCCTCATCTTGGAGGTCACAGCCCGGTAGGTTGGTGGTAATATGCAGGATCCTGATTGGTCGGTGGCAATACGCAGGGTTCTGATTGGTCGGTGGTAATACGCATGATTCTGATTGGTCGGCGGTAGTAAGCGGGATTCTGATTGGTCGGCGGTAGTAAGCGGGATTCTGATTCGCGTTAGTAATAATGATCAGGTGGGCACGGAGAGGATCTGTGCTTTCATCGTCTCGACGGAAGAGCAGGTGAACTTGCACCACCAGGTACCTGTGTGCTGACCTACGAGGTTCCCCTGACCCGCCACGAACAGGGAAAGTGGAACGGTAAAAGCCTACGCTCCTCCTTCCTCTCCCCCACCCCCCAACATTCTTATTCTGGCGTCTCGTCCCCCTTCCTCTCCAGTCCTGAAGAAACGTCGACTCTTTATTCATTTCCACAGGCGCCTGCAGAGTTCCTCCGGCATTTTGCGTGTGTGTGTGTGTGTGTTGCTCTGGATGACTCCAAGGCGGTGGGACGTGTGGAGGGAGAGCTGGTGCCCGCCCCTCTCGGCGGTCTATCGCGGTCACAGGCTGAGCAGTTGCTGCGCCGAGCCGCCATAGGGGGTCGATGTCTGTGGAGTAGTCAGGGGGCGGGGCTCTCATTGAGTGGCGGCGGAGGGGCGGAGCTTGGAGTGGGATGGGTGGGGGGTTCGAAGGATGGTCAGGCCGTATGGGGAGGGGTTGAGGGGTGGGGCTCGGAGGGTGAAAGGGTGAGGGTTTGGGGCTCTCCTCTAATGCTCCCTCCCCGTTGCAGAGACCCTGGTGTCTGGCTCGTCCAGCCCCAGCCGGGGCTCCTGGAGGGACGACTTCGAGGGGCTTCTGCAACCCGCCATGCGACAGGGTGCGTGTTACGTCCTGTACCAGCTGGACAGCCGCAACGAGCTGGGGGCCCGAGTGGGTGCTCTTCACCCTGATCCCCGAGAACACCAAGGTGAGCGGGGTCCCAGGGGGGACGGGGTCCGGGGGCCCGAGTGGGTGCTCTTCACCCTGATCCCTGAGAACACCAAGGTAAGCGGGGTCCCGGGGGGGGGGGGGGGGGGGGGGGGGTGGGGGGGGGGAAGGTCGGAGGATGGGAGGGGGACGGGGACCAGGGGGGGGGGAGGATGGGAGAGGGACGGGGACCGGGGGGGAGGGTCGGAGGGAGGATGGGAGAGGGACGGGGACCCGGAGGAGGGAGGATGGGAGAGAGACGGGGACCGGGGGGGAGGGTCGGAGGATGGGAGAGGGACAGGGTGGGGGCGGAAGGGGGTTCAGCAGGACGGAGGGAGTGGGCTCCACACTGACCCGGTCTCTCCCCCCTCCACACCATAGTTGCACGATAAGATGCTGTACGCCTCGAGCAAGGCGGCCCTGAAGAAGGGGTTCGGCGGGGGCCACATCAAGGAGGAGGTGCACGCTACCACACTGGTAAGACCCTGCACGGGAGGGGTCGGGGTGACTCCTGAATCTATCCCTCCGCTCCTCCTTTCCGTCCGATTATCTCCCTCTCTCTCTCCCCCTCTTTCAGTCTCATTCCCCCCTCCCCTTGGCGTCAGGGATGGAGTCTGGCTGGTGGGTGGGAAAGGTTAAGGCTGGGGAGTTGGGATTCAGTTTGGAGAGGCGGAAGAGTGGGGAAGCACTGGGGGTGAGAGGGGAGGGGAAGATGTATTTTTTACCGGGTATTCACGCTATCGGGCCGGAGGTTGCTCTCCCCCACCCCGAGGGCAGCCCCGTTGTGCCTTCCCTTCCTGCGGCCTCGCGCGCAGTCCGGTCGCTCCGCCACAGTCGGGAGGTCCGCTGAGCAGGAAGGAGAGCTGAGGAGATTCCTGAGGGTGTGTCGGGGTGCGAGGGGAGGTCGGCCGAGTTGGGGCATTCATTCCCTGGAGTGCAGGGGACAGGGGTGGCCTTACAGAGGGGCACGGATGGGGTGAGTGTACCCAGGCTTGACAATTCCAGAGCCAGAGGGCACAGTTTGAAGGTGAGAGGAGAGGGTTTTCCACACAGAGGCTACGTGGACGGAGAGGAAAACAGGCCAAGGGAGGACAAACGGAAGCGGCCTACGGGGAAATCCTGGGCCGTGTGCATCGGCTGGGCCCAAGGGCCTGTTTCTGTCACTCGATGGAAGGGATCAGAGGAGGGGAGGTGAAGGAAGGGATGGCCTCTTTCTGTGTATCTCCCTCACTGTTCCTGTGCCCTCCCTGCCTCCCTCCGCCCCAGGACCGAGGTGACCCTGGAGGGGTACAGCAAGTACCTGGCCTCGAAGGCGGCCCCCGCCCCGCTCACAGACGCCGAACAGGAGCTCCAAAATATTAAGATCAGTGAGGTGAGTGTGGGGTGGGGGGACTCCTTGGGATGAGGAGGGGTGTAGGGCTGGGAGGGGGGTCGCAGAGACGGGGAGGGCTTGGGGAGGGGCATAGGGGTGGGAAGGGTTCACGGACGCATGGAGAGGTGTAAGGGGGGAGGTTATCATATAGGGGAGGGAGGGGGGTCACTGAGACAGGGAGGGGTCAGAGACGGGGAAAGAGGGGGTCATGGAGGTGGGAGAGGTGTTTGGTCACGGAGCCCAGGAGGGGCACTGTGGGGTTTACTGAGGGAGGGGTCAGTGAGATGGGGAGGGGCACTGTGGGATTTACTGAGGGAGGGGGTCAGTGAGAAGGGGAAGGGCACTGTGGGATTTACTGAGGGAAGGGGTCACTGAGACGGGGAGGGGTGGAGATGGGGAAGGAGGGGGTCATGGAGGTGGGAGAGGTGTTTGACCACGGAGGCCAGGAGGGGCACTGTGGGGTTTACTGAGGGGGGGTCAGTGAGACGGGGAAGGGTGGAGATGGGGAAGGAGGGGGTCATGGAGGTGGGAGAGGTTTGACCACGGAGGCCAGGAGGGGCACTGTGGGGTTTACTGAGGGGGGGGTCAGTGAGACGGGGAAGGGTGGAGATGGGGAAGGAGGGGGTC